>NC_090278.1:73729603-73897103 GCF_040414725.1 Anabrus simplex
TTCCTTTGGCTGATACCTTCATTTTTCGAAGTATCGGACCCCTACTTCTCTTTTCTTTCTCTCTGTGTGTGAATAGTGTTAATAGTGGATGGTTGCCCAGTTGTACTTCCTCTTAAAATACCTTAAAACGACTCGGAAAGTATAACCCGTCTTCGCGGTAGTATTCAGAATATCGATCAAGGAGGATAAATTGACACAGATAAGAGGAGTATAGAGGGATTTCCTTGTTAAAACTGGAATCGGGAGTCAGAAACAACTACGATGCATTTAACTCCCCCATGGTGTGGGATACACTGCAATGCCGACATGTACAGGCATTGTCGGCGATGGTAGGACAGGATGGCGTGCTTGCTTTAGGGGGTGGAGTTACTAATAAAGCTAATTCTCTTCCTTGTTCAATGGTGGACTAGTTATTGCATTTATAGCACGGCTTCATTGCTTTCGTAAGTCAACAGCTAATTGTTGATATATGGATGAACAAGCCATGATTGACGACATTCGGTTAGTTCGACATGTTCCCTAACATGGTTTGGAATGTGTAGATCTAACGAGCAACTACCGTATTGAATGCGCGAATGCGCGAACGAAAGAAAGTGTAGGAAGCGGTGCTGCATAGTACAGGCTCTGTAGTTGGCAGTGGTACGCTCTTCCGTATGTTTAGTGGGCAGTTAGCGACTGACAAGAGGCAGAGTGAGTTACGTCATCCATTCAAGTTGACGCGAGTTTTAAATCACGCTAGTTGACTGAATTAAAATAGTGGCCACCTGTGTGCGTAATCGGTGTCCAGTGACACTTGTTAAGTAGTATTTTGTTCGTGATGAAATGAACAGCGACGTGATGTTCGATAGTTGACACGCAGTAGGGAGAACCTGTTTCGAATGATTGATTACGAATAATGGGGTCTATCACCTAGACGTTAGGCTTATTAAAACAGAAATTAGCCTTATTATCGTCATCAAGTAACATTTTGTATGACTAATTTTGGTTCTGATTAAGTTTTAGACTCCTGAATAGGAAACATGCATGATCCGGGGTTTTAATTAAAAATATGCTAATCTGATTCAAAATTTCATGCAGAATTCAAAAATGTGATCAGAATGTACAAATAATAACTCCAAATATGATAAAAATCTACGAAAATGTCACGTCACGCAAGTACGCGATCTCATTGGTCTGACGTCATCGTACAGGTTGACTGAATTAGCAGACGAAATAACACATAGTGTGCTGTGAGAAGCAGGATACACTTCGCGTATTTCTACTTTACGTTAGTGTCTGGTATGGTTAAATTCAAGGTCTATACATTGGATAATAATCTGAGTGGTATATTTTAGACTGAAAATGAATCCTGCGCAGACAGTGAGGCAGAAAACTTATAAATGGTGTATAGTTCCGATGTGCAATAGCACATCGCATACCATACCAAACAAATTGTTTATAAACGTTCCAAAGACGCTAAAACTAGGGAGAAATTGATTTTGGCGAGCCGGAGAAATGCTGGTGGTATATCGGAAAAGTCTACAGTTTATTTTTTTGAAGATTTTTTTTTTTTTTTGCTAGGGGCTTTACGTCGCACCGACACAGGTAGGTCTTATGGCGACGATGGGATAGGAAGGCCTAGGAGTTGAAAGGAAGCGGCCGTGGCCTTAATTAAGGTACAGCCCCAGCATTTGCCTGGTGTGAAAATGGGAAACCACGGAAAACCATCTTCAGGGCTGCCGATAGTGGGATTCGAACCTACTATCTCCCGGATGCAAGCTCACAGCCGCTTTTGAAGATTTTAACCTAAGATGAATTTGTTTGAATTTTCAAATCACTTTTCCATGTCAGCTGTTCTAGTGGTAAAACTTAAAATTTTAATGTATGATGCTTTATTTAAATGCTTCAATTACATCTTGGAATATGAAAGTAATAAACAGTGCATTAAATAATGCTGGTTATTAAAGTATTCTCCAAACCTAACCTATGTTTCGGTTGATCCATGTCAAGATAATAAATCAAAGGGGTTATGAACCATTTTGACAGCTCTAATTCTACCAATATATCTTGGCATGGGACAGTTATGTATGTCTTTATTGAAGAGCTTAATTGGTTAAGAAATGTAGGCTATATCTAAATACTCTATAATGTAACGAAGAATAGGCGTGTACATCATGAAAGGAAACAACGTGAATGTAACAAATGTATAACTCTACACAAAACCAATGCTTGTCTCTTGGGGTCTTATAAGTTAACAATGCTCAATTATAATAATTATCATAATATTAATGAAATAAATAACATAATTGCACACAGGTGAAAATAGTGATGTAGGTGTTTAAAATATCCAACTTAGCCTAAGTTTTAGGTTATACAAGCCAAGTCAATAAACCGAAGGGTAAAAATACCGCGCGAGTTGTCCGTGCGGTTAGGAGCGCGCAGCTGTGAGCTCGCATCCGGGAGATAGTGGGTTTTGACCCCCACTGCCGGCAGCCCTGAAGATGGTTTTCCGTGGTTTCCCATTTTCACACAAGGCAAATGCGGAGGCTGTACCTAAGGCCACGGCCGCTTTGTTCCCATTCCTAGGCCTTTCCTGTCCCATCGTCACCATAAGACCTATATGTGACGGTGTGAAGTAAAGCAAAAAAAAAAAAAAAGTAAAAGTCACAGCACCCAAAGACATTCCTGTATTGAGCGACTAAAATGTCACCAGGACACTTTTCTTTCCTGATATGCTCAGCTTGTTAAAAGCCAAATGTAATTAATGTTATTGGCTTCACGCCCCGCTAACTACTTCTACGATTTTCGGAGACGCCGATGTGCAGGAATTTAGTCCTGCAGGAGTTCTTTTACGTGCCAGTAAATCTACCGACACGAGGCTGACGTATTTGAGCACCTTCAACTACCACCGGACTGAACCAGGATCGAACCTGCCAAGTCGGGGTCAGAAGGCCAGCACCTCAACAGTCTGAACCACTCAGCCCGACTTGTGAAAAGTAGATGAAGTCATATTTATCTTTATCATGTTTAACTTTTTCCCTTTACAAAGATATTTAATTCTCTTTCATGGGCCCCGGAAGTGGGTAGGCCAGTTGTCCCAACCATAAATATATATATTTTTTGGGAATGATATATTATAGCCCTATAGTACCATGATCTTTCTTTCTTTCTTTCTTAATCAGTTTATCCTTCAGGGTTGGTTTTCTCTCGGACTCAGCGAGGGATTTCACCTCTACCACTTCAAGGGCAGTGTCCTGGAACGTGAGACTTTGAGTATGGTGATGCAACTGGTGAGGAGGGCCATTACCTCGCCCAGGCTGCCTCACCTGTTATGCTCAACAGGGGCCTTGTTGGAGGATGGGAGGATCGGAAGGGATAGACAAGGAAGAGGGAAGGAAACGGCCGTGGCCTTAGGTGCCTGGAGGAGAAGTAGGAAAATACGAAAAACCACTTCGAGGATGGCTACTCAGTTGACCTCCCGAGGCTGAGTAGACCCCGTTCCAGTCCTCGTACTATTTGTTTTCAACTTTCATGGCAGAACCGGGAATCGGTTTATGTAAAGGTTCTTAATATTAGCCTTCTTTCTCTCCAGTCTACTCCATTCTTCTTCAGTATGCCCATCAATTTATCCGATTGAACTCTGTCAATAAAAGTCACAAATCTTTTTCAATGCATCTTTCTCCAATAGTTCTTAGTAACTCAATAGCATCTCTTGTACCTTTCCCCTTTCTAAATCCATACTGCTCTTCGTTAATCGATTAATCTATTTTTTTTAAATATAACCTTCGATTCAGGACTCTCAATAGTACTTTTGCTGCATGGGAAATCAGACTTATGGTCCTGTGAACTTTAAACTTACATGCATCCCTCTTCTTTGCTTTAGGGAGCATAACTGTGGTTGGAAAATCTTCAGGCCATTGGCCTGTCTCATATATTCTGTTACAAAGTGATGTTAAAATTTGCGTACCCTTATTTCCTAACCCTCTTACAATTTCTATTGGTTGGTCATCAATTCCACATGCTTTTCCTCGCCTCATTTCTTTAATAGCAATTGCAACTTCATCCTCAAGTATAGAGCACCCATTTTCATCTTCAGTCACTTTACATCTTATATTTGGATGTCTAGTGGCCTATCTTCAGTCGCATACAAAGACTCTACATATCCTTTCCATTGTTTTAAAGTCTCATTTGGACCAGAGATTATTCCATCACTTCCTTTAATTGTTCCTCCTGTCCTACAACTTTTCCTTTTAAATGCCATCCTTTTTGTTTCTTGATACATCTGTTCATATTTCCCTTCTCTTTCCAAACTTGCAATCTCCTCACTTCTCATTTAACCACTTTTCTCTAGCTCTGTCGCTTTCTCTTCTTAACACATTATTTAGCTTTCTGTACATATTAAATAGTTTACTAAAATAGCTTTGGAAAATCCGTCCGTCCGTTCTACTGGACCGATTTTCTTCATTTTTGTTTCATTCTCTCCGGAATTACTTGCCGGTGAATCATGAGACATCGATAGGTCTCTAAGTTCAGTCAACTTTGAGTAATCATAAAATCAAATCATTAAATGATCATTCCAATAATTGCAGGCGAAGACTTACCCTAACCCGCAATACATTCTGTACTCAGCAGGTTGCTAAGCGACTGACACTTTCGTTAATATTCTGTTATATGTGATTTTCATCCCTAGTAATGTCATTGCGTACAGCCATGTTTGATTACTACCTGTCAACGCTGTGATCACGAAGGAATATTACTCCCTGCTAGAAACTCTTTCGTTCTCTAACCTTTCCCAGCTTCCAAATATATTCAACAGATGGCAGAGCGTTCCTAGTAACTTCCATGCTGCTGAGAGAAAAACGTCTACGTACAAACAGACCCCATCATGACATACGCCTTCGACAGTATCTGGGAACACCTATCGAAGGATAACCTAGCTGCACTAGAAAGAGTGAAGGCCATGTATCTTAAAACAGTTCTATACCTGGCAAATATACGCTCCGTGGTGTCTAACATATGAGCTCACAAGACAACCAGAGGAACTGCCATTGCCTTCTACGGCACAATACCAAGTTTTACATCAAGAACTGCAGGATAAAAAGAAGCGAATATGTGGATAGTTTTCTACGAAACAGACGGAATGATGACAGGCCGACTCGTTGGCTGAATGGTGAGCGTACTGGCCTTCGGTTCAGACGGTCCCGGGTTCGATTCCTGGCTGGGTCGGGGATTTTAAACGCTTCTGATTGATTCTTCTGGCTCGGGGACTGGGTGTTTCTGTCCGTCCCAACACATTCCTATTCATATTCAACACAGTACACTAAACTACCAACCACCACAGAAACACGCAATAGTGATTACATCCCTCCATATAGGGTTGGCGTCAAGGAGTGCATCTGGGCGTAAACAGGGCCAAATCCATATGTGCTACGCAGTTCGCACCCGCGACCCCACAGATGTAGGAAAAGCGATAGGAAAAGAAGAATAAGAAGATGGGATGATTGCAGGCATATCAAGACGTGTTATCTGACCTGTTTATAACGAATTATTATTATTATTATTATTATTATTATTATTATTATTATTATTATTATTGTGTATATATGTTCAGTCCTCAGCCCTAAGACTGATTGGATCCTCAACAGCTCTGCCATCAGCTGTCATAGATGATCTGGGCATCACTGAAGAGTCATTGTAGGGAAATGATGAGTGAGGTAGTTTCCCGTTGCTTTCCTCACCAAGCCAGAAGTTACTATTACATATCAGTCTGCCAAGCCCACTGAAATGCATACACCAACCGACCCTATGAGCAACATTTTCACACCATTCATACCAGGGACTGGCTGCATAAGGACTGGCATTACTAGCATCGCTCATACCTGTCACTTTCATATTGTCAAAGCCAAGGATAAGACTGAGACAGATCAATGAAACTAACAAATTTGCTCTAGGCTACACCAGAAGACATAGTGCTCTGTAAACACTAAGTTCTGTCAGCAAAGGTGCAGAAGAAGAAGAAGACGACGAAGAAGAAGACGACGACGTATTCTTCTTCTTCTTCTTCTTCTTCTTATTATTATTATTATTACGTAGGTGAGTCATAAGTCATGGCAACAATTTTTTCCTCGCGAACAGAAGGCAACACGGAAAATCTTAAGATATGCATTTGGAAACGTACAAGTATGTACTTGCGTATGATGCCACTAGATGGTGTATGTAAACAACAGTGTGGGTCTAAGCATGCCCCCAAGTGTGTGAGTGAGTGCGTCACCAAATGGAAGTCAACAAGCAGAAAGAACGATCGTATATTAAAGTAACAGTTCTCCGCGGCAAAACTGAAGTGCAGAGACAGTCAAGTGAATGGCGTTGTCAGGGGTCACGACGGAGACAGAAGGTTCGACAAAATCAGTCGCCCAATACGGTTATGACAATCCTGGCATACGATGTTCAAGGTGTTATTGTGTGTCATCCAGTGCGTGAGGGCCACACTGTCAGTGCAGTTTATTACAATTCCTTTCTGTTGTACCAATTGCGCCGTGCAGTGCGAACCAAACGTCCAGATATTTTGGACAACGCCATAACCCTACACGATAACGCGACAGCTCACACAGCAGCCATCGTTCAGCGTCGCTTACAACGGTGGGGATGGGAGGTTCTTCCACACCCGTCTTATTCGCCTGATCTGAGCCCATGTGACTATGATCTAATCCCCAAAGTCAAGAAGCCATTACGTGGACAACGGTTTGCTAACCAAGAGGACACCGTAACAGCATTTCGGAGAGAGGTGTCACACGTTAGCGATACACATGTAGCGAATGGTATTCAGCGCCTGCCCCACCGCTGGCAACGCACAGTGGAAACCTTAGGTGATTATGTCGAAGGCCTATAACCAGTGGAGACCTGTCCTTTGTACGTAGCCTTGTGTATGTGCTGTCTATACCATAATAAAGCAATGTTCTGTCACTTTCCTAGGAGAATCACCTGAAGTCAGAATTTGTCTTCATACATATCCTATATTACCAAATGCATATCTTAGATTTTCTTATGACTCGACCCTATTATTATTATTATTATTATTATTATTATTATTATTATTATTATTATTATTATTATTATTATTATTATTATTATTATTATTATTATTATAGCTCCTGTGGAACATTATTGTAGTGTCGACCTCCAGATCCTAAGATCACTGGTTCAGACCTGGCAGAGGCAGTCATATTTTTGAAGGGCAGAACAATGTACATTTGGGGTTTGTTCCACAATATAGTGTGACAGTAAGGTGCATCCAAACATTCAGGGTACATTCCTCACAAGTACAAGAAGGAAATATGTTATATGGACCTGGATCTGGAAACGCTTTATTTCCATGTTATAACTCATTTTTTAAACTCTGTATAGTACTTTACATTAATCATGATTTGGCCTTGCCGATCGACTACCATTAGTATGGCCCTCCCGAATGATGACATTTTAAATTTTGCTGTCATATACTTCTACTACCGGGAAAATTATTCTAACAGGAAACATACGCGTAACAAAACCTTTTCAGTAAGCCTTTTGCGTTGCAGGGTCTTTATTTATGAAACATTCTGTACATGGATTTGTATTTGGCATCACACTACATCACCAGTTTTTTTCCCTCCCTCCAATGTTTCTCACTCCGAATGATGGCTCGCGTAGTTTGTGGTTCTTTATGGCAGTCGTATTGCATCCCATGTGCGCTTCAGTTCAACGCATTTATTAAATATTCACGTAGAGCGGCCCTATACACAGAGCTGTAAAATACATACACTCACAAATGCTGAACCGAACAACACCTTGACCACACGGCATTATCGGCTGAATGTGATCTCATATCCACTGTTACACTAACATGAGACATTTGGAAAAGAAGTATCAAGCCAACGCTCTGTGGACTCCCAAGTTGCGATTGCGTATTAGTTGAGGTTTACTTACTGTGTAGATTACAAGCACATATTAAAAAAAAAAATCATAGATGTCATCGTAATTAAGTTAAAACCGTTTGATGTTTCGCTCACAAATAACCACCACGAACCTGCTACGCAGGCGTAGCAGGGGGAGAGGTGATACTCCCACGTGGCGCGTCCCAGGTGGCGGATAGGGGGGTCCTAACCGGCTTGCCGGCGGACTTGAGGGAAATAAAATACCTCTCGCGGACCAAACACACACCCCCTGTGGGTGGGGGAGGCAGACGAATAATACACCCACGGTATCCCCTGCCTGTCGTGAGAGCCGACTAAAAGGGGCGACCAAGGGATGGTTGTATTCGAACCATGCAACTACATGTGATTAGTACCAGCACGCGGAGAACACCAAGGGTCGCTTTTACTTGTGCGTAGTACCACTATATTAGGTACGAAATAGGTTTGTGATTAGTAGCACACAGGAGCACCACGCGGTCGGCTTTTGCAGTACCTGTGATTAGTACCACCATATGAGCGGGACCATGGGATGATAGCTACCATGGACCTGCCTTACCTGTGATTAGTACCCACTATATGAGGAACACCACGGGATAGGGAGAGGTCCCTGTGGTTAGTACTCTTATGTGATGAACATCATAGGTTTGCGTTGCCTGTGAATGGCGCCGCAGAGTGAGAAAAACATAGGTCTGTATTAATGCCGAATTTCATAAGCTTTGAGAAGTACAATAATGTGTGGAATACCGCAAGTCTCTGCTACCATTGATTAGTACCGCAACAGGACAGATACCATGGTTCTACATTACTAGCGATAAGTACCATTCTGAGGGGCCTTTGACTTGTATTTTGGACCCATTTAGACACCAAGCATCCTCGATTTGCCTTGGAAGTCGTCCCTTGGTTAGTAATACTATTAACTATGATAGTTTTTTGAGTCGGATCCACTGATTGTTTTAAATTCATGTTCATTCATTCATTCATTCATTCATTCATTCGTTCATTCATTCTTCATGGCATTTTTTATTTTGGTCAGTGAATAATTTTGAACTTTTACTTTGTCGTTTCATTTCGTACCATTAGGGGCCGATGACCTCGATGTTAGGCCCCTTTAAACAACAAGCATCATCATCATCATCATCATCATCATCACAAATAACCATGGTAATTATCGTCCGTTTATATCGGGATTGATTGATTGATTGATTGATTGATTGATTGATTGATGTTGTGAGCCTTGCTGTAGGTCATTCCATTTGACGCCCGTGGATGACGTTCGCGTCTCGGTGTGTGATGAAATTATTTAATAAAATGCTTAAAAAAATTTGAATATGCTCTGCTTATACGGGGTGTCTCATATAAACTCAGACCGAACGCACAGTGGTTGTAGTCTGCGCTACGGCAGCTGCCTCAGCCGAACTTATGTCGCGCGCGGCCGCCCTGCTATAAGCGTGTATACAATCTTACATGAAATCTTACGTTATAAAAGATGCTGGAATTGTCATCCTTCCTGGGTTATACAGCCATTGTATCTCGTGACCACGTTCTAGTTGACGCGAGTGAGTTCTGCCACTCTAATGTTTCTGATTTCATTCGTAATGTTTTCTTTCAGTTCCTCCATTGTGTGAGGATTTGTTCGATACACATTTTTTCTTTCAGTTTACCCCACAAGTAAAATTCACACACTGTTAGTTCTGGAGAACGAGGGGGGGGGGGGAATAGACCAGCACTGTCACTTTGTCTGCAAACAGTTCCGAGATTGTAAGAAGGGATTCTTCTGCTCTATGAGCAGGGGCTGAATCTTGTCGAAACAGCCCACGCGAATTTTCTTCCGTTAACCGATGGAACAACTGCGTCAAAATATCATCTTGATACCTCTCTGCATTTACTGTCGTCTCGAAAAAAAAAAAATGCCCAGTTATTCGTCTTGCACTAACAGCACACCAAACACCAATTTTCTGGTCATAGTGAGGACTTCATAAACATCATTAGGAGATTCTGCACATCAATAGCGAGAGTTATGACTAGAGCCCGGATTTCCATGCACGATCAAATCTCAAAATATGCATGCATTCATGCACGATCATATGGGAAACATGCACAATAAACTGGAAAATATGCACGATCAAAATTCAGTTCCTTTTGAAACATTGTACAAAAATTAATTTCTCCAAATTGTCTTGATTTAAGCTCATCCGTTTATCTATCAGCACATTCTTAAGCACAGAAAATGACCTTTCTACGTCACAAGAAGTGACAGGTGCATACTTAATTGTGGACTTTTGGGACAAAGTGAGGTCAAATTGTACATCTTTTGCACTTTCACCACAATACGTCTTTTATAAGCTTGACGAATTCAAAATCAGAACTTGAACGGATCATATTGTTCAACCTATCTGTACCTGCCGTAGTTACTTCTCCGTGCGATGATTGCAGACACATTTGAATGTCTTCAATAACTGGTAACGATTGTAAGCTGCGATAACAAAGACGTGTGGCAATTGAGAGTTCCGGGTAGAAAATTCCAGGAAAGCAACAGAAGAGGATTCACTGCAAAACCAAGGTTTGTAAGCTAATACCTCAGTAACGCGGCACCACAGAAGAGCGATACAAGTTCTGTTTTGTTCATCTAACATAAACGAAAAAATCAGCCGTCAATGAGTAATGTACAATTTGCGGTTCAATTTATAGCAATGTATAACTGGGACAGCTTATTCCTAAAAATTACAGAGATCGACGTGGAGCCTTCCGGCTTACGCCAATCTTTATTCAAGCAACGGATAAGAAAGTGCTTGGTTAAATTGGATTATAGGACCTCTACCGTATGTACTAACTTTGGTTATAACATAGGATACCAGGAATACATTATCTCCGACTCTCAGTAATAGACATACTGTGTAACATGGAAAACCAGCATTCATAAAAGGCACTGTCATGCAAGTTACCATTATATATGCGCCAAAGTCAGAAGAAAAGTCATGTAATGCAATATTAAACGTTCATGTATTCGCTATTAAATCCAAAATATTCAAAATATGCCTTATGCATGAATTTTGTCCTAAAAAGGCCGAAACATGCAAACATGCACGGAAAAAGAACGGTTATTTGGAATTGTTAAGCCATAAAACGCATATTTGCAAAGTTTGAGAAGTGTAACTATCTTATTAAAAAACATGCATTTGCATGGAAATCCGGGCTCTAGTTAAGACTGTTCATACGACCATTAAGATGAAACCAGAACTTTTACATACGTTGTTCCAATATTAACTGCCTCACCATGTTAACAGCAGAGATTCAGACTGGCGACTGATGCTTGCCAGGTCGAACACGTGCAGGTTGCTTGCAAGGTCAAGAACTATGCGTGCACCTCCCATACTGGAGCTTACATCACGCAGAGTAAAAACGCCGCTCCGACGGTCTTAGTTTATATGAGAGACCCTGTATTTTTTATTTCTTCTTCTTTAGCTGTCGTCTCCAAACGGAGGTAGACGATCCACACGGCCAGCTCCAATCTTGACGTTGCAGCCATGCCATGTGGATTTATTGGAATATTTCTCAGGATCTTTAATGCAGTGATCTACCGTTGCCTTCTGCATCCTAATGCCGTTGACCAAACTGGTACCTCCGCCTTTGGGAACAATTTATTGTCCCCAGGACAATAGAGTGCCCTTACCCATACCCGCTCATCCACTCTCAAAGAGACTGTTGGCACTTGGTAGAGGGGATCTCCTTATACCGGGAGATAATCGGTCCCTTCATTCGTTAGCTGCCTGCATATAAAATATTATTTTTATATGCAGTCGTTGCCCCCTCTCTACCGCGGGGAGCGGGGAGGTGAATGTCAGGATTTCACAGTAATTGAAACAAGGACCAAATGGCATTTCCTTGTTTCTCTGGTTCTTTAGAGAGATTTATTTATTTGCGTACTGTTTTAGTGGCGGGAGTGTCCTAGGACATGTTTGTCTCGCCTGGTGCAAGTCTTTATATTTTACTCCCTTGGGCGACCTGCGCGTCTGTGAGATTATATTGAGGTAGGGAGAGGGTGAAGCCCGGTGTCGGTACATAGACTTTTCCTGTCGAATAACACCAAGTGGTATGCTCAAGGCTCAGCGCCCCTAGCATCATATGCCCTCACCCTATATCAACACTGCTGGGAGGTTTGGAATTGAACCCAGGCTTATGGCATGCAGTCTAGTGACTAGAAATTGTGTACCACCACCTTTCTTCTCTGCCGGCCAACTTTCTAATGGTGTTTTTAAATATATATACCAACGGGACTCGAGCCGGCTAACCACGAATTGGGATCATAGAGCTCTTATGGCGACGATGGGATAGGAAAGGTCTAGGAGTAGGAAGGAAGCGGCCGTGGCCTTAATTAAGGCACAGCTCCAGCATTCGCCTCGTGTGAAAATGGGAAACCACGGAAAACCTTCAGAGCTCCCGACAGTGGGGTACGAACCCACTATCTCCCGAATGCGAGCTCAAAGCTGCGCGCTCCTAACCGCACGGCCAACTCGCCCGGTATTATTATTATTATTATTATTCCATGCCTTCATGGCCCCTGCGGGTGGGGGCGGTAGAATAACACCCACGGCATCCGCTGCGTGTCGTAAGAGTCGACTAAAAGAGGCCCCAGGGGCTCTGAACGTTGGGGCGTGGGTTGACGACCACGGGGCCCTTAGCTGAGTCCTGGCATTGCTTCCACTTACTTGTGTCAGGCTCCTCGCTTTCATCTATCCTATCCGACCTCTCTTTGTCAACTCTTGTTCTTTTCAGACCCCGACGTTGTTAGGTTTGCGAGGGCTAGGGAGTCTTTCATTTTCACGCCCTTCGTGGCCCTTGTCTTCCTTTGGCCGGAATCTTAATTTTTCGAATTGTCGTATCCCTTGCATTTTTTCCTCTGATTAGTGTTATGTAGAGGATGGTTGCCTAGTTGTACTTCCACTTAAAACAATAATCACCACCACCACCACCACCACCACCACCACCACCACCACCACCACCACCACCACCACCACCACTCACGGCCCTCTTTTACACTAAACGACATAATATAAAAAATAAACTTCAGAAAACAGAATAATGAAATAATTAAAAAAATCCTAACCTCACTCACTCTTACATTCACACAGGCATTCACAAAAGCTGGTTGTACCTGTAATCATAATGGCAAATCTCGGCAAGACCACTTGAAAGAAGCTAAATAGGTGTAATTCGTAACACTGACAGGAAGGGAATTTGATAGCCTTGCACCAGAAACTTGAAAGGAGCGGTTATATAATGTTGAAAGAAGCACAGGAATTGAAGAGTGTAGTAGTCGATCGTGGTCATGAGAGAAGAGTAAATTAAACTTTGAGGATAAATACTGGGGTTTAGATTCATTCAACAGACGAAATACGAGAGTTGCAATTCGTAGTTTATCGGTTTTTAACCAGGAGAGTATTTTATAGTAGGAATAAAAACAAGAGTTTACTTTTTTTTAACCTTAAGACAGTCATTAATACCACTACCAAATATTAGCATAGCATAATGGCCAATCTAAACAAGCTGATAGTGTTATCACTACACGTTACCTATACAGGGGATATTCCTGCTAAAATCAAGCTTTGTTACTATGGCAACAAGCTCCCTCGCAGTAAGATATTCACTTGTTTTAGCGATCGTAGTGTATAAATGTCAGGATGTTTCTTTTAGTGCTTCAACCTATGACGCGCATGTCACGGCCATTTCTTTTCAATCGCAACTCACAGCATAGATACACCAGCTACGAGTGTACTCTTAAGAAGAAATATAATGGTAATTTTTGTTTTAAGGCGCCAACCATAGAGGTTATGCGCGTATTATTATTATTATTATTATTATTATTATTATTATTATTATTATTATTATTATTATTATTGTTGTTGTTGTTATGTTAATCTCGAAGGAAATCTGACCTAGGCGGCAATTCTGAAAGCCAGGCGACACAATAATACAAATGTAATGTGTAGTATAGGCCTACATGTTTTGGCCTTAAATTATACCTAGTTATTGTTTTAAAAAGTATAAACTGAACGTAGTGTACAGCTTGTCCCTCGAAGATCACAGCAAATGTTGGCAATAAAAATGAAGTTTTACAACGAAGCAGTGTGTGCGTTTCGTGTGATTTATGTCCATGCATATGTCTTGTAGTGTGAGCACTGAAATACCAAGTTTTTACAGTTCTGGATTGAATAAAATTATTTAATGACGGGCCGTTCATGTTCCTGATTTGAATGATTACGGCTGTCCGACCCCACTGATGACCTCAAATTGTTATTTATTAGGTTCATTAAACTAAACCCGCTCACACAAGAAACACTTGACGCGGATAGCACTGACGCAGTACGAAGCAACATGCCTAAAATAGGAAATCTGTCTATTCTGACGCAACTTTGTTCAAAAGCTCATTCATTTAACAACTTCCCCTTGACAAGCACTTTGAATTCCTATCATTTGTGTAGAGTGCTTTGCTTTTCTTTTTCAGAATTCAATGTTTCGATCTCCTTTTCTCAAAAAATCTGTAGTTCCTTCCCTTCTGGCCAAGTAAAAATATCAAATACCCCGGTGCACATTTCAGTGCTATGTCCATTCTTTGCTGTAGGTGTTTCGCACCATGTCAGCCTGAAGAGAATAAAGGGTACACCCATGCACAGAAATGGTATCCGACGACAGTACTGTGAAGGAGAGGAGGGAGTGAACGGGTAGTGTTTAAGTCACAGTGTGCGTATTGCTATACGTCCACCGTTGTGCCCATTTCAATCACAACAGTCTTTTAGCGGGCTGTGCCATGAAGGTGGATGTGCCATGCTTTGTTTATATAGTGTCACCAGTTCTGGGCACGCGTGTACTACTATTCTACCCTTGTAATTGGATGCCGTTATGCATCACTAGACCAAGCGCCAAAAGTTGGTTGCGAGATAATCGCGTTTAAATTTGGTTCTATGTGTAAATTCGAGCGAACATAATTTTGCTAAATATGGTATTACTGATGTTGTAGGATAATAGATTTTACCTTCTCACCAAATTTCAACATTTTTATACTCGCACTACATAGATTTTCTTGAAGAAACGGCGCTTAGTCTACTGATGCAATTTAAGGTTTTTCTCAAGTGCGAATAATGTATCACGATGCTACACCAATAACTCCCAACTGTTGAGTATCTACTGAGTAAAATTTCAAAGAATATAACGTGGCGGCAGCCACGATTAAAAACTGAATCTCCTACAGTCTGAAAAGGCCCGCTAAGTGCTTGATCCACCACGAGCCGCGCCACAACTCCGGTACATTATTCAAGTTTTAGATGGAGAAATTCTAATAATGTTATTTGATTTACGTCCCACTAACTACTTTTTAAGGTCTTCGGAGATGCCGAGGTGCCGGAATTTAGTCCCCCAGGAGTTCTTTTACGTGCTAGTAAATCTACCGACACGGGGCTGTCGTATTTGAGCACCTTCAAATACCACCGGACTGAGCCAGGATCGAAACTGCCAAGTTGGGGTTAGAAGGCCAGCGCCTTAACCGTCTGAGCCACTCAACCCGGCGGAGAAATTCTAGAAGGGAAGGTATTCTCTAAAGTCGTTGCTATAACGACTTACTGATTTGAGGAATTTCAACTTATCTGAGTCAAATACATTGGTAAGACATGAGCCATTGTAGTCTGTACTATTTTTGAATGGATTTTCCTTCACGATAGGCCTATTATATTCTGAGAGTACAGTATTGACGTGATATTTTTAAGCCTTGTTTTGTTCTGCTTGAGACAGAAAATGTGATTAAAGATATTTTCTCCCATAAATACACACAAATCACTGGATAGGTAATAATATTGTTGCTCTCAGTTCATTCAATCTCGAAATCAGGGTCTCCATTAAACCTATCTACGTCATCCACGATGTCAGAATCTGCTTGAAGATTCTCGTAAAATTGTTTGGCATCTGCAGGTATTAGGTGCATCAGCGAACCAAAGTCTCTTAATTTGGCTTCAGAGATAATAGGTTTTTCTTTTGTCCAAAAATATATTAATGCCTGGTGAAAGGGAACTCTACTTTCCCGTGGTCGTCCCTGTCTTGACTTATTTAGATTTACTTCCTGAGATTCACCATCAAATTGTAGAGAATGATTCTCAAGACTCAACCTTCTTAGCAAGCTGCTTTAGTAGCATTGTCCTTCTCCTTACTTTTAGGAGTACTTGATACATCACTTATCTTCGTCACTTGATAACCCACTCAATGTATCACCACGTAAAAATGTCAGCACTATCGAAAACGCGGGCTCCTTCGCTGTCATCCGCGCGCAATGTGAGGAATGTGGCGCTAGGTGCAATGATGCAAACTGGAACGTCGCATAGTCTACTGATGCAATATACATTTTTACTGATTCCCGCTTTGTCGCTTAGGTTTTCTGTTTACTAACAACTAACCGCCTCTTGTAATGCAGTGGGGAATTTTTTATAAATAGTTCAAGCCTTTCTCTACAAGATGGCGCTAAAATCTCAATTTTCGTCAAATGGCGCTTAGTCTACTGATGCATAACGGCATCCAATTGTTCACTCGTAACTCAAAGTAATTAAATAATATTTTACATTTAAGATAAATCTGAAACATTGAACTTTAACCGGCAATTAAGTTATTATAATTTGTTTTTAAATCATCCAGGATGGTTGTGTATTAAGTGAAATTGAATCAAGGTGCTAATGCTGTGAGCTCGCAGTTATGATCATAGTATTCTGGAAGTAATAAGTCAGTAAACGGACGAAACTATTTTTACTCCGGTTTGTTTTCAGACCAACTTCGCTGTGCGGGAAGGACAGTTGGGTGAATTCAGGATACCTTATTCATAAGTTATAAGTAGGACTCGGGAGTTGAGGACAATTTTTTTTCTCTCGAGTATCCGAACACGAGGCCCAACATAATATATGTTCATTTTAGATCATTGTAGGTTTTGTCGCTTTTCATTTTCGGCCTTTTTAGGATTATGCGTCCTGTTTATAGCCTGTTTAGGTCTAAACGGTTTCTTTGAAACTCCACCTTCTGTCGACTACATTTTATACTGTCCATTTTCAATTCGAATCTTTAGTTCATCCATCACATCTTACAGTAGACATATTTTCTGTAGTAGTGTAGTAGTGAGTGTGATTAGCTACCGCGAAATTAGAAAAGTGGTACGAGGGCCGGAACGGGGTCCACTCAGCCTCGGGAGGTCATCTGAGTAGAGGTGGGTTCGATTCCCACCTCAGCCATCCGTGGTTTACCACTTCTCCAGGAAAATGCTGGGATGGTACCTAACTTAATGCAACGGCCGCTTCCTTCCCTCTTCCTTGTCTGTCCCTTCCAATCTTCCCATCCCCCAACAAGGCCCCTGTTCAGCATAGCAGGTGAAGCAGCCTGAGCGAGGTACCGGTCATCCTCTCCAGTTGTATCCCTGACCCAATGCCTCACGCTCCAGGACACTGCCCTTGAGGCGATAGAGGTGGTCTCCCTCGCTGACTCAGAGGAGAAAACCAACCCTGGAGGGTAACCAGATAAAGAAGAAGAGAGAAAATGAAATAAAAAATGAAACTAATGGTTGAAAAAACCAGGGGTGTCAAACTATGTGCAAAAATTGAAAGGAGAAAATGTTGATGTGCGTGTTTTTGAAGAGGAAGATCTCACTTGCTTCACGAACATTTTTCCCTTGGTGGAGAGAAGTTTCTCCCTGTTTCACAACGTGTTGTCTGAAAACCGACGATTCTTTTACACCTAAGAACCTGGAGATGACTGTTGTGATACATTGCAGGGCCAACTGAGGTTTCCGAATTCCAATTTCTGTAACCCAGGTGATTTTAGTTATACTAATTTCAATTTCTTTCTCCACGATGTCCATTCCAGGTTCGCTGAATTCATTGTACGTGAAAAAAAAAAATCATTCTAAATTCTGCAAGTACTTTTCTAACAAACACGGGAATTCCTTTTTTAAAATTATGTTAATCTAAAAATATATGTCTGAAAGAAGTATTATTTCACTCCTATTTTGTGCACTGTATGTTGGATTTTAAAACAGTAGGGGACCCGTGCGAGAAATCTCGCAAATTCATAAAGTATGTGGTGGAATAGCCTCCTGATGAACTAAGGAATACACAGTTCAGTACAATATTAGACCGTCTTACTTATCACTTAATGTATTCTTTGATTAAAAAAAAAAAAAAAAAAAACATTTATGGTATCCACTTCAACGGAAGCAAATGCATTATTATACTGACGAGTGCTCCGGATGTAATTTTTAGTTTTATTTTCTTAACCGATAATTACAGGATACTGTAATACCGTAAAACAGGCGTTCCAGCGGCCAAAATGTGAAGTGGACGTCAATGATGACGCGTATTTTCCTACAGCAACAGCATTTGCAAATCGCACACATCGTACAATTTTTGTCAAACTCGACATTTATGAAATGAGAGCGCAATTCGTCACTTGTCACGATTGGTTACTTGTGAGCGCCGCAAGAGGGATTTATACTACTGAAATAATATATATGATTGTATTCCTTTGTTAAATATGTAATTAAAACTAAAGTTATGAATGAATTGGGATCGCATTTTTATCGGTTTTAAGTCCGTTTTTTTTGGGACAGTTTTAGGTAATTTATAGGTCTTGAAGTTCCGACTTCTAGTTACAAGTAACAGACCTGAAAGTAACCAGAATGATCAGTGGTACAAGCAAGTGGGAACAATGGCAGGAGGGTGCATGGAACGAGGAGATAAAGACTAACTTAAGAATGAACTCGATGGACGATGCGGTACGCGTGGTGGGGTCGTGTGAGGCGAGTGGTGGAAGGATGGATTGCCTAGTAGGAGAATAATGGACTCGATCATGGAGGGTAAGAGAAGTAGAGGGAGACCAAGACGGCGATGGTTACACTCTGTTCTAAAGATTTAGTAGGTATCGAACTAAAAGAGTCCACAGAACTAGTTACAAATAGAGGCTTTTGGAAGTGTTGTGTACATCCGCAGAGGCTTGCAGACTGAACGCTGAAAGGCGTAACAATATATAATGAAGAAGGATGTACTGTATTTATTTTTTAATTCATTTATTTACTATTTCAGTTTCATCTGTTTTTTTGGGCTTTAATGCTCGTCCAATACTCCTACATGCGGTTAGAGGCGCGCGGCTGTGAGCTTGCATTCGGGAGAATAGTGGGTTCGAATCCCACTGTCGGCAGCCCTGAAGATGGTTTTCCGTGGTTTCCCATTTTCATACCAGGCAAATGCTGGGGCTGTACCTTAATTAAGGCCACGGCCGCTTCCTTCCCACTCCTAGTCCTTTCCTATCCCATCGTCGCCATAAGACCTATCTGTGTCAATGCGACGTAAAGCCACTAGCAAAAAAAAATACTCCTACATTCTTTCACTCTCCAACCTCTTCCTTTCTTCTGTCCGTGGCGCTTGGATACGATACCATCCTTGAAAGCTTTTCGTGGCCTTGGTCCTCCACTTATAAGCATCCCTGTTGCTGATTTCCGTTCCTTGTATTCCCGTTTCTTCCAGGTCTGCATCTCCTGATACGAGCGCACCATAGTTTTCATGATCTCAAAAAAATGGATTTTAAACGAAAAAAATACTGTTGAAAATACATGCAGTATACTCTGCACATATGAGTGTCGTCTAAACCCCTCGTGTGTAAGGAATATTGTGATCATGTGTTGCCTGGTTTTCTTTGCAGTCAACTTACTTGTCAAAAACCAGCTGTCATGTCAGTCACTGCTGTAGATTTTGTGTCATACCTTTACAGACAAAAATATTTAAAAAATCATTCTTTTTATTAAGTTAGTTCAGAGTCACTTTAACCCTAAGGTCTTATCGTGACTTCTAATTGTAGATTTTACATTAAATTACAGTAGAGTGAAGAATGAGGGGAATATAGCAGATTTCGGTATTTTAAACTGAAGAGTTAGTTTTTTTTAAAATAGAGACCAGTGTCTTTGAAAAACTTGGTAATTTGTTTGCACACTAGGTATACCGTGCTACTGGCGCCATTGGTCGTACAGTAATGATGTGCTTCGCAGTCAATACAGTATTGGATGTTGTATACATGGGAGGCAGTTTCTTCTCAAGGAGGTAGCTGTGACTTCTCTTGCAGTGGCTGATCCGTACTCTTAGATATTAGGACTTGATCTTGCCTGTGAAGATAGTGTTGTACTGTAGATTCCGTGTTACTTCATGGAGTTTGCTGTTTGAAGCCACTTTATCTTTCACTGTTGGTGTAATTTCGTTTTCGCATAGGCAATAATGTCAGTGTGAGGGGTAGTTTACGGAAATGAAATACTGGTACTGACAGAATATTCGAATAGATGTGGGAAGTAGAAGACCACTTGCTCGCCTTGTTAATGTATCTTTAAAGCACGGTGGATTGCCTGCTGTAGATTAACTACAGTATGTTGTAATGCCATTCAGTCACCCGTGGAAAGTATACGTCTGGACTCATTGGACAATGCTGTTTCCGCTTGACAAGAAGGCCACCCAGTTGACCTTGAAAACAACAACGGAACCAGTCTGTCTGGGTTGTAACTTGCTCAGGCGGGCCGTGAACGTATTCTATAGTGACCCAGATAACAAAACGCACCCAAATACCTCTCTGCAGATTACAAGATAAACAGGAAATACCGTTATCTCTGCTGTGCTACACCGCTGAAGAAGTCAGATGGAACGTGAGACATAACCACCACCTGTGATCAGGAATGTAAATGTGATCATTGGTACCTCTGATGTCTTCTTTCTTCTAATCTCATTTTAGCTGAATGCACTTTCTTCTCACGGGTTACGAGAAGGATTGACGTTGGTTTAACCAGTCAATTTATGTACAGTTTCAGCACAACCTAAGAAACACCTCTTCCACTTTTGAATTTATTAAATAATTATACCTATAAAATACAATGATTTCAAATCGTCTGAAGATGGATTCTCTTCGTTTAGTGGTCGATTCTTTGATATTCAGAAGGCAGGTAACGTCTAAATGGATCGTCTTGACATTCAGTCTGACACTGTGTTGAAAAACAGGTTCAGCGTGTTTGAGATCCTTAAATTTCATTCTTATTTGCCAAGTCAGTGTTCTGAAATCCGCCACCTTTTTTCTGTAAACAGTTATTTCCACTTATGAAGTCTAAGAAAACTGCTTGCAGATCAAGACTAACAGCACATGTATCATCCAGTCTGAAAGTGGCATCATCACATTGAAACTCTGGTTCATAAACAATCTCAGATACAGCAGTAAGCGTTTCCTCTGTCCTCCAGACAATTGATGTGTATTTATTTATTTATTTATTTATTTATTTATTTATTTATTTATTTATTTATTTATTTATTTATTTCTTCTTGTTTCGTATAGGCCAGCTAAGGACCACGACATTCAACTATTGCATTTTGGAATGGGCTTTGATGTTTGCCCAGTAGTTGCGCATCCTCAGGCTGTGTTGCTCCTTCCTCTCCTTTGTCCAAAGGGCGCCAGTCTTCTTTGTTGGTAGTCTGTCCTGGAACTTCTTATGTTTAAGCATCTTCCTGACTGCTGTACGATTTTTTAAGATTCCTATTTATTTATTTATTTATTTATTTATATTACAGAAAGCGTATATTGCATTGTATTAAATTATTAGAATTATTAGAACCAAAGGAACCAAAAATACAGAAGATAAATATGGAAAGAAGTTACAGAAGATATTTGAGAGAAATACACTTGTTAAATACATAGTATGCCTTTACTGGCAGGACCTAGTGTATACAGTGCACTATGTCCTCTGGTATGGGCTAGAGCAATTTTGTTACTTTCATTGATCTGTCTGTCTTATCCTTGGCTTTGACAATATGAAAGTGACTGAGGTATGAGCGATGCTAGTAATGCCATTCCTTCTGCAGCCGTTCCCTGCTATGAATGGTGTGAAAATGTTGTTCATAGGGTCGGTTGGTGCGTGCATTTCAGTGGGCTTGGCAGAGTCATATGTAACAGCAACTTCTGGCTGAGTGAAGAAAGCAACGGGAAACTACCTCACTCCTCATTTCCCTAGTACGCCTCTTTAGCGATGCCTAGGCATCTATGACATTTGATGGCAGAGCTGTTGAGGATCCAACCAGCCTAGGGCTGAAGACTGAACATACATAAATACATAGTTCCATTTAAACACTGAAATGTTTTAATTGAACATACTTAAGTCACATATAGCTCAGGTATAACATACGTACTATAAATATTTATTATAAAATATGTAGTTTGTTATATGTAGGTATATATTGAAATTGTGATCATTTTAATAATAATCATTCTTCTTTCGTAATCTTTTTACCCTCCAGGGTTGGTTTTTCCTTGGACTCAGCGAGGGATCCCATCCCTACCTCCTCAAGGGCTGTGTACTGGAACGTGAGACTTTGGGACGGGGGATACAACTGAGGTGGAGGACGAGTACCTCGCCCAGGTGCCGTCACTTGCTATGCTGAACAGCGGCCTTGTGGGGGGTGGGGGGTGGGGATGGGAAGATTGGAAGGGATAGACAAGGAAGAGGGAAGGAAGCGACTGTGGCCTTGTTAGGTACCATCCCGGCATTTGCCTGGAGGAGAAGTGGGAAACCACGGAAAACCGCTTCCAGGATGGCTGAGGTGGGAATCGAATCCCCCTCTACTCATTTGACCTCTCGAGGCTGAGTGGACCCTGTTCCAGTCTCGTACCACTTTTAAAATTTCGTGGCAGAGCCTGGAATCGAAGCGGGGCCTCCGGAGGTGGCAACCAATCACACTAACCACTACACCACAGGCGGACTTGTAATAATAATAATAATAATAATAATAATAATAATAATAATAATAATAATAATAATGTCGTGTCAAATAAATAGTTTTTACGTAATGTTTTTGTCCAGATAATAAATCATATATCCGGTATTAACGTCCCGTAAAATAAATAAATATGGAAAATACTAGTGTTCTATCGTGCGACCCTTGGAGCAAAATTTATCAGTAGAATTGGCCCTATACACATGAGTTTGACATACCTTGGCTTAGAGGTGATTAGGCAAAGTCTTTATTTTGATGTGACAGCGTCTAGGAAAGCAGGTTACATTCATTCGAACCTTGGTGTAACGACTATGCTCACTACTCCGGCTTGTAACTCCGCAGCTAAAGATCCGATCGGCATGGTTGAGGTAAGGTAGGTATATCGTTTGATTACGAGATGTGGGACGTGACACTCCTTGTGCCTCATTTAAACACGTGTGGCGTAGGAGTGGCTTTACAAAGTGTTCTTCGATTAATAACTACGAAACAAAAAGGCACAGGAAGGTGTTTGACATGTCTAAATATAAGAACATTTGACGCCTTTCATTCACATAAGGACATACACTCAACTTTCGATTAACCGGGATAATGTAGGGTTAAGGCTTCTCGGATAAGTAAAATCGCGGTTAACCCGCAAAAAATTAAAAATAGAACAGGCGGACTGAAATTACAGTTAAAATGATAAAACAACTGTAATGTTTTTTATTGACTTACCCAATACGTTGCAGTAAAAGTAGCACTTAGCACAATTAATAAATGGAAAAATAAACGGCAATTTTTTGTTGAGACTAATAAGGCGAAGAAAAATATTCAGACTACCTAACTTCACTGTTTCTCAAAATAATCAGTCACGGTTTTCTGCTTTTGAACCGAGAAACACTTTTTCTTTATTTTGCTTCTCAAGTTTCTCAAAACAAGTTTTACTGTGATGAGAGCATCGTCCTGGCAATATTATCCCGACCTTTTGTAATTCTGTATTACTGTAACTCGTAACACTCGTGCATTTGTAGTGTTTTTGATATCGCGGTTAATCCGCAACGCGGTTGATCCGATTACGGTAAATCGAGAGTTGAGTGTAGCCCGAAAGCCAAAAACGCTGCAGGGGAGGGGTCCAAAATTTGAATTTCGATTTTTTCAGATAAGTGATTTGTCCATCGTAATATCAATTCCGATGCCTTCTGTGGGCTACCGTTAGAAACCTCTCTGAGCCCGAGATGGTTGTATCACAGCGGTCTTTCGACTCTTAGGTACAAGGTTACGTGAAGGTCGAAAATGTAAGAATTTTTAGTTATCTTTTTATCGACTTTTGTATGTAAAGTTCCACGCATGATGTGTTCATCACTGAATAAATAATCTTACGCCCGACATAACGGTACCATTGCTGTAGACAGTGCAGAATTTAGGTCGTGTGTTACATTTTGAAAATTAAGTTACGCTTTGGTGCATATACTCGGGGTATATATTTAGGCATCCGTATCCCTAGTTGACCAGATACATTAGGGAGCAGTAATTAGCGCTAATCAGAGGGGTGGGGGTGGGGGTGGGGGTGGGGATGGAAGAGGTCTGACACTTCGAAAAATGAAGGTATCGGTAAAAAGAAGACAATACTCCCAAGGCCTCTAATGCTAGTATGTATTTTATGTCTAGCTTACTTCTCTCATCGTTAGCTATTTTAGTACCCAAGAAACAATATTGATCAACTTTCAAGACTTCATTTCCTATCTAATATTTTCTTCAATACGTGACTTCGTTCGACTGCGTTACTTTTGTTGTGGACTTATTTATTTTCATCTTGCACTACTTCCCCAAGACTCTGTCCATACCATTCAGCAATTTCTATACAGTACTATCTGATGGACCCTGCCTTCACTCCGGAATTCTACAGTGTATACCGAATTCTAGGTGAAGTAGTGCACACGTTGTAAGATTGTATTAAATCGCATAGTTCTTAGCGTTACTCACAAATACAACGCGGCGGTCACCATACCTCTTTTCTTATGTGAAAGCAGAGTTGGAGAATTGTTATTGTAATGGCAGTCTGCCGTGTCTGTCACAATCGAGTTGAGGAGTTTTCATTATAATGAAAGACACTCACTTTCCACCTGTAGTTTTGCATCCTCAGAAAAACTGTTTCTGTGGATTTCCGAAAGTCTAGTCCATCAAGGTCGATCCAGTTTTGGTGTGGCTTTGTAATTAAATTAATTCCATAGAATTATTCATTATAAAAAAACTACCTATCCGATTTCGTTGACCGGGCGAGTTGGCCGTGCGGTTAGGGGCGCGCGGCTGTGAGCTTGCATCCGGGAGATAGTGGGTTCGAATCCCACTGTCGGCAGCCCTGAAGATGGTTTTCTGTAGTTTCCCATTTTTATACCAGGCAAATGCTGGGGCTGTACCTTAATTAAGGCCACGGCCGCTTCCTTCCAACTCCTAGGCATTTATCCCATCGTCCCCATAAGACCTATCTGTGTCGGTGCGACATTAACGCCGCTTGCAAAAAAAAAAAAGGCGTGGTATTTCTTTCAACTTGCCGTTTCATAAAGGAAAAAAAAATGCACATAGTTTCAGTTTTGATTAAATCTCAGTTATTTGTATATTCTGGCACAATTACTATAAGCCGGTACTGTCTTGGATTTTTCGGAAGGATGGCAACGGTAGGAAGCTCTTCTTTCTACTGCCATTTATCTCCGCTAGACAGCATTACTACTACTACTATTACTGCTGCTGCTGCTGCTATACTACTACAAGGTAATTCGTTAACGACGGCTGAACACCTAATAGGAATTAAAATTCTACAACATTAATGTGATTTTGCAGAGTTTTCTTTAAACAGTATAACGGAGGGCTCTGCTATAGGAAAGATGCTCATATTAATTTTCCCATTTACAAACGGATATTTCTCATAGTCCGCGTCTTCCTTTTACTTTGTGCATATGAAGGCGAGTTCAGAGAAGAGGAATACCACAGGCGATTCTCTTCTCCTTGCTGAATGTGGGACGAGAACAGAATGTCCGGAACATGGGCCAGCTTGTCGGTACATCAAAGAAGGTTCGTGCCTAGCGTGGACGGGAAATGAGATGCGTTCACTGCAGCACAAGCTAAAATCTCCCCGTAGGCAAACATCAAGATGGAATGGAATGGAATGAGGAAGTGACTCAGGATAACTGAAGAGTACAACAAGACGAATTAGTGTGGAATTTCTAATAAAATTTAATTCAAAATAGAGTGGTTCTCAGACTTGAATGCCTTAAATCGTCGAACGTTTAATTTTCAGGACCGCATGATTAAAATCTATTTAAGGCATTTATGTGGACAATTGGGCTGCATTGAGAATTGATGGTAGAACGAGTTCTTGGTTCAGGGTACTTACAAGGCTGATCTCTTTCACGTTTGTTGCACCCCCTGTGGGTGGGGGAACGCAGACGGAGAATACACCCACGGTATCCCTTGATTGTCGTAAGACCGGCTGTGCGGTTAGTGTCGCGCGGCTGTGAGCTTGCATCCGGGAGGTAGTGGGCTCGAATCCCACTGTCGACAGCCCTGAAGATGGTTTTCCGTGATTTACCATTTGCACACCAGGCAAATGCTGGGGCTGTATCTTAATTAAGGCCACGGCCGCTTCCTTCCAACTCCTATGCCTTCCTATCCCATCGTCGTCGTAAGACCTATCTGAGTCGGTGCGACGTAAAGTATCTAGCAAAAATGTTGTAAGAGGCGACTAAAAGGGGGACCCAGGGATGATGAAATTAGAACCATGAGAATACTTGTGATTAGCACCATTACGCGCGGAACACCATAGGTTGACATTACTTGCGACTCGTACCGCCTTCCGAGGAAAACCATGAGAGTATGTTACCTAGGAGCAGTACCATTTTATGCGAGGAACACTGTGAGTCTACTTTACCTGTGATTAATACCGCTATAGTAGGAACACAATGGTTCTGCTTTACCAGTGATTAGTACCATTATGAGGGGGGCGGTGACCTGGATTTTGGACCTCTGTAGATAGAGTATCATCCCAGTAATGAAGGCATTGTGAATGGGATCTACTAATTGTTTCTGTTTCACGATCATTTTTTCAACATCATTCGTTTTACATTCTAGCCCGTGGATACATTTTGAAGTTTTAATTTTAGTTTCGTTCACCTCGTACATGCCTTTGCTGGCGGGACCTAGTGTTTACAGTGCACTTATGTCTTCTGGTATGGACTAGAGCGATCTTGTTACTTTCATTGATCTGTCTTAGCTTTATCCTTGGCTTTGACTAAATGAAAGTGACTGAGGTATGGGTGATGCTAGTAATGCCATTCCTTCTGCAGCCAGTCCCTGCTATGAATGGTGTGAAAATATCGCTCATAGGGTCGGTTGTTGCATGCATTTCAGTGGGCTTGGCAGGCTGATATGTAATAGCAACTTCTGGCTTGGTGAGGAAAGCAACGGGAAACTACCTCTCTCCTCATTTCTCTAGTACGCCTCTTCAGTGATGCCTAGGCCATCTATGACTGCCGATGGCGGAGCTGTTGAGGATCCAACCAGCATTCGGGCTGAGGACTAAACATACATACACCTCGTACTATTAGGAGCCGATGACCTAGCTGTTAGGCCCCTTTAAACAACAGTAATAATCATCATCACGTTTGTTGTTCATAGTTTACATGCATCTTATACTGAAATGTCTAAAGTGACACGGAGGGATTCAGTTTGGTGGGAATGCTGCAGTCTACTATCTTGGAACTTGAAAATAGGCGGTTTGAGTATCCCTTGAAGATTAGCCTTTCGAAGACTGAATTGATGCCAGTAGGTAAGAAATCCAAGAGAATTAAATGCCAATTTGGGGATGCAGAGTTGGAACAGGTAGGCCTAGATAATTTCAAGTATTTAGGATGTGTGTTCTCCCAGCGTAGTAGTATAGTAAGTGAGATTGAATCAAGTTGCAGTAAAGCTAATGCAGTGACCTCGCATTTGCGATCAACAGTATTCTGTAAGAAAGAAGTGAGGTCCCGGTCTGTTTTCAGACCAACTTTTCTTTACGGGAGTGTAAGCTAGGTGGATCCGGGGTATCTTATATAAGTTAGAAGTAACAGACATGAAAGTAGGGAGAACGATTGCTGGTACAAACGGATAGGAACAATGGGAGGAGTGTGTTCGGAATAAGGAGATGAAGTCTGAGTTAGGAATTGTCTCGGTGGATGAAGCTGTTCGCATAAACTGGCTACGGTGGTGGGGTTATGCGAGTCGAATGGAGGAAGATTGGTTACCTAGGAGAATAGTGGACTCTGTTACGGAGGGTGAGAGGAGTAGAGGGAGACCAAGACGACGATGGTCAGACTGAGTTCCTAACGATTTGAATATAAGAAGTATAGAACTAAATGAGGCCACAGAACTAGGTAGTAAATTAGCAGAGATTTGCAGACTAAATGCTGAAAGGCATATCAGTGTATAATGAAGATGCATTTAATGTATGTATGTATGAATGTATGTATGTTTGTATGTATGTATGTATGTATGTATGTATGTATGTATGTATGTATACATTATGCTTGAAATAAACTTTCAACGTATTAAGTCTTGATCAGTATATACAGGGTGTAACAATAATGCACGGTTAAACTTTCAGGAGACATTCCTCGCACGCAGAAGAGAAAAGGTTACATGTGCAGGGGTCCAGAAACGCTTTATTTCCATGGCAGAACTCATTTTCTACAACTGTATTTAATACACGAATGATTTAAGTGATTTGATGGAATCTGTTCTTGTAGAACGAAACGTGTCGTTCTTTGTATAATAGTATGTATTATTTGCAGGTGTCCAACTCGTTGTCTGAATGGTCAGCGTACTGGCCTTCGGTTCAGAGGGTCCCGGGTTCGATTCCCGGCCGGGTCGGGGATTTTAACCTTCATTGGTTAATTCCAATGGCTCGGGGGCTGGGTGTTTGTGCTGTCCCCAACATTCCTGCAACTCACACACCACACATAACACTATCCTCCACCACAATAACACGCAGTTACCTACACATGGCAGATGCCGCCCACCCTCATCGGAGGGTCTGCCTTGCAAGGGCTGCACTCGGCTAGAAATAGCCACACGAAATTATTATCCCACTAAAGGGCGTAATGCTAGGGCCCCACAAACTCCTGGCAAAAACATAAAAAATAATATCCTATATCTAGCCTAATGTCACTCTGCACGAAAATGATGAGGGCGATTTTGTAGCATCAGTCAAATATTTGTTTTCTTTTTAGGATTTGTTCGTAGAGGAATTGCCACTTGATTGCAGCTAGCAGCGGTTTATTACACTGCGACACATTGCTCACGAAAAACCTGCACCAAATTATTGAAAAATAATTACAGCAGTGAAAGTAGATACCAAAATATCATATTTTACGTAGAAAATAATACTTTGTGTATGTGTAGTGCACCTGAGATCGTATTAATGAACTAAAGCTGATACAGGTGTCGGAGCTGCTATAGCTGCTGGAAGTCACGAAGAAAAGGGGATGTGAACACTCTTAGTTATAGCAGCTAGTACCACTATTGCTCTAATCAACATTATAATAAAAGAATCCTTACCAGAATCTAGGTAAAATACATAATTTCAACTCCCATATCTCATTATCCATGCAATAGCCATTAACAACGCTACATCTCCAATCAGATTTCATAAAGCCCTTAATAAACCCCCATTAAGAGATTTTACATTCTGATAATAAATTACTTAAACAGTGGGAAACTAAGCCTAAACCAACTCATCCTAATAAAATTCTGATTAAATTTGGTCTGATCATAAAAAAGTATTATTGATAAAAACAATTATCAAAACCAAAATAATAAACCGATTAATTACTAAATCACCACGTATATATTCCTCACTATAAACAATCACTAAAGATGAAATAAATAATACAAATCCTATAAACAATAAAGATGTCCAATCAAATAAAAAGTTATAACAATAGTGCTTCATTTCAAATTAAATATTTCTCACTCAATGAAAAGTACTGATTTATGTACCGGTATAATAAAATAAAATCGTATTATAATTAAAATTATTGCTATAATAAATAAAAATAGAAAACTCAAAAACAGATAGAAAATGACCATAAAATGGTTTAAAACAGTTTCCTACAACTTTGGCATCACAAACCAACACATTTTTAAATTAAGCTATTTAAACACAATCACAAAATACACACATCTCCCTTTAACACTAAAATATTCAATGGTAATCAATGTAATAGTAATGAAATAAATTCACGACTATCACAAAATTTGCTCAACTTTTAACTTTTGACGCACATTTATTACACAATAATAGTTGCATAATGCCGAGCCTCCGTGGCTCAGGCGGCAGCGCGCCGGCCACTCACCGCTGGTTTCCGTGGCTCAAATCCCGGTCACTCCATGTGAGATTCGTGCTGGACAAAGCGGAGGCGGGACAGGTTTCTCGCCGGATACTTCGGTTTTCCCTGTCATATTTCATTTTAGCAACACTCTCCAGTATCATTTCATTTCAATGCTCTCTGAGTGAATTCGATCGAAAAGGAAAGATTGGCAGTTTACCAACTTAACTGCAATAATAATAGATTTTTTATGAGATTTTGATTCAATACTATACAATAAACTTTCGCCAGAGGAACAATTACACATGTACGCAGCTAAGGTTTTGTGCCAAAAGATACTAATTGCGCTTCCACACGCTGCTACACCAGTCTCCAATACTCGCTGCCGCACTGAAAAATCGGCTAGTTGCGTCGAATAAGATTTTATACGTATTTCCACTGAGTATTTTTTAAAAATATTTAAATAAATTAAAGGAAAGAATTAGGCAATAAAGAGCAGGATTTTTATAAATTACTTTTCTTATAATTCCTAGTTTTAGCTGGCTAAAATGGAAATAAGATGTAATTTTTTCTCCACAAAGTGAAAGGGGGGGGGGGGTCAACGGGTGGCAACTGCCCCCCATCGATCCCCTTAATCGCCGCTACTTGTTGGCAGCTCAGCAGCTTAGCTATTGAACTACGGTGGCAGTCAAATAAAATCTATTAAAAATTATTTGTTAATAATCTTACAATAACGAATAATCCCTTTTATGCAACTTGACAATATATTGCATTACTTCTGCTTTCTGTAATTGTATTTATATTACTTATTGATAGGTTTTACATTTTATTTGATGAGGGGCCCGAATTTTTATTTTGGTAGGCAGGCCCGCATCGTATTAGTTACGCCTCTGATTTCGTTCTGGGATCTTAGGGCCTGCATAAACCACGAGCAGCTGTATAATTCATTTCTACACCTGGGTAAGTGACAGGTGACAAGCCTGTCTGGTGTTACGGGAAGGAACATGAATTGTTAGTAACTGGAGTAAATTAGGACAGTCAGGGATATGACCGATACATTTGCGAATGAAACATGCATTAACATACTTGCGCCTGGTTCTAATTAGTGTGCATCTTTGTACAAAAGGGATCGTAATCTATCGATGACAGCTTGATACACAAACACTTTTTACTGATCCATTTTGAGAATCTGATCTGTACTCGCTCTAAGGCAGGCATGGCGAACCTGTGGCACGTCAGGCATATTTTAATGTTTTAACATGTATTAAATAGGTCGGAGCCACCTCAGTGGTCTAGTGGTCAGTGTGACCCGCGGAGGGCCGGGTTCGATTCCCGTCTCAACCATCCTCGAAGCGGTTTTCCGTAGTTTTCCACTTCTTCTCCAAGCAAATGCCGGGATGGTAACAAAAGGCCACGGCCGCTTCCTTCCCTCTTCCTTGTCCATCCTTTCCGATCTTCCCACCCCTCCCCCACCCACGAGGCCCCCGTTCAGCTTAGTAGGTGAGGTTGCACGGACGGGATGCTGGTCCTCCTCTCCAGTTGTATCCTCCTGACCCAAAGTCTCACGCTCGAGGACACTGCCCTTGAGGGGGTAGAGGTGGGATCTCTCGCTGAGTCCGAGGGGAAAACCAACCTTGGAGGGCGTCCGGCCCCGTGCTGTAGGGGGCAACGCGTCCGCCTGTCACCCGGTGGCCCGGTGTTTGATCCCCGGCCGGGTCAGGGGTTTTTAATTGTAAATTATTAATATCCCAATCCTGGGGACTGGGTGTTTGTGTCGTCCTTAATGTTCCTTTCCTCACATTCAACACTCGACACTTCCGCAATTCCAATTACACGCAGGTTCGTATCATATGGTGCAAGTAGTGGCAAAAGATCTACAGGGGTTGACGCCACGAACAAATATCATTTAAAAAAAACCCTGGAGGGTAAACAGATAAAGAAAGAAAGAAAGAAAGAAAGAAAGAAAGAAAGAAAGAAAGAATAAATTGATCCTAATTCCAACAACATAGTAGGGCCTATACCTCAATTGATTCTGTGACCGTATTTTTACAAGTATTATTAGGTTAAAGCAAAAGTATACTCTATTCTTAAAACGTAATTTTCAGTCGTATTTGCAGAATAAAATCATTAAACATTCAGTCGAATGGATTTATATGTAATGCGAGCTAATACCTAAATGAAGTCAGATGGGGGTTTTTATGATGATTTTAAAGGAGAATAACCGCTGGTGGCGCTAGACAGTAAAATGCAATAAACAGAACCTTAACTGACATACTAGTCGGTTAGAGGTTTGCCATCCCTGCTCTAAGGCTGTGAAGGGATCCACACTTCAGAGCAGTACTCTGGACTTGATCGTATACAGAGTCTTTAATAAGACAACAGATTTAAAACTTTTGCAATTTCTTTTTAGGAAGTCTATTTTTTAATGCCGTATTGACGATATTTAACACATGCACACTGTAAGATAAACCATTTTGATAACTAAGGAAAACATGAACTGACATTTTTGTAACATGCGTCACTTCTTGACCGTACATGCATATGGAATATTCCAGGGATACATCAGCGCGTTATTATTATTATTATTATTATTATTATTATTATTATTATTATTATTATTAAAGCGACTTTATTGTAGCGAAGTTAGAGCTCGCGGCCCTTTCTTACACATAACTACTTTATGTATATACATGAGTATTAATTTACAATATAATTTTTACAGTTTTACAGTGTAACAATTCAATAATTTTCATTTTTTTAAATTTATGATAGTATAAAAAACGAAATGACCTAATTTAAACATAGCAAATCTTTACAACCTCAAGTATAAACTAACTAAAGCATCACTAGCCGGGCAGAGTGGTTCAGACGGTTAAGCCGCTGGCCTTGTAACCCCAACTTGGCATGTTCGAGCCTGGCTCAGTCCGGTGGTATTTGAAGGTGCTCAAATACGACAGCCTCGTGTCGGTATATTTATTGGCACGTAAAAGAACTCCTGCGGGACTAAATTCCGGCACCTCGGCGTCTCCGAAGACCGTGAAAGTAGTTAGTGGGACGTAAAGCAAATAACATTATTATTATTATTATTATTATTTATTATTATTATTATTATTATTATTATTATTATTATTATTATTATTATTATTATTATTATTATTATAGCATCACTAAGCAAACTAATTACAGTAAGTAAAGTGTAAACTAGAACACGTTACAGGAAACAACCATATTCACTCTCATTCATGCATCCCATTCACGCTCAAGAAAGTGCTTGTAAGATGACACTGGCAAAGAACTTCTTTGTCTTAGATTTAGCTTCCCTGATGTCATTGGGGAGTTCAGTCCACCAGCTCGTGGCGGTGATCGTGAACAATCGGTTTTAGGTTGCGGTTCGATGTACAGGGATTTCTAGCGTACAGCCTGATCGGGTATTGAACAGGTGTAGTGAACTAAGGTAGGGAAATCTGGTGGATAGGTAAGGAGGAGTGTTTTCAGAAAGCATTTGATACACCAAAGTAGTTGTATGGACTCTATGTCTGTCATTCAGTCGTAACCAAGGTAACTGTCTATAGTGTGGGGATACGTGGGCATAAGCACGTATGATGCATGCATTTTGGGCACGTTGCAGTCTCAATAAGATTCTGTCGGATGGCGTTTTGAACATTTCACGTGGCATCTTGGTACCTTGTGTTTCCCGTGATTTAATGTACTATGTAGAGTTAAAGAAAATGAGTTCTAACGTGGAAATAAAGCGTTTCCTTGCCATGTCCAATTAACATAGTTTCTTCTCTACGTCTGAGGAATGTGTCCTGACGCTGAAAGTATTCATATTCTTCTAGAAGGCTGGCCAGGCAACGTACACTGACTGAGCAAATGTCATGGGATAGCGAAGCACTGATGCGCAGGTGTGTTGTGTTGTCCGTGCACCACACGCCCCCTGTGCCAGCGGCACTTGTATAGGAAATCTTGTGAGCAGTGGCTGTGCATGTGACAGGTGTAACATGGAACGTCGTCGTGAGCTGACACCGTTTGAACGGGGTATGGTGGTCGGTGTCCGACGGATGGGAAGTGCGAATTCGGAAGTGGTGCGGGAATTCGGCTTCACACGATCAACCGTGTCCAGGGTGTATCGTGAATGGTTGAATGCGGGTGTCAGCGTCCACAACAAGACGAACGACCGGCCGTCCAGCCACCCTCGATGACCGTGACCGGCGACATCTGAGACGGATTGTCAATAGTGACAGACGGGCAACCGTGCAACAAATCACAGCGGCCGTGCTAGACACCTCTCCCAGTGGACAATCCGTAGGAACATGGGTTCTGTGCGGTATGGGAGCCGGCGCCTCACATGGGTGCCAGCCACTGTTAACCCGTCATCAGGCACAACGACGCGCATTTGTCGCCAGTTACCAGGGATGGACACTGGAACAATGGCGTAACGTGATTTGGTCGGACGAATCACGATTTCAGCTGCACCATGCCGATGGGAGGCACCGTGTATGGCGCAGACCACATGAAGCCATGGATCCCGCCTGCCTCGAAGGTGTGGTCCAGGGCGCTGGTGTCTCTGTTATGGTCTGGGGTGAATTTTCCTGGTATGGAATGGGCCCCCTAGTTGTTCTGGAAGAGACTTTGAATGGTACATGGTATGTTGAGCTGCTCGGAGACCATCTCCACCCATTTTTGGCCTTCCAGCGCCCAGACGGTTCTGCGGTGTTTCAAGATGATAACGCGCCGCTACATCGCTCCCACATCGCCCGGGAATGGTTCCAGGAACATGCAGCAGAGGTCCAACGACTGCCATGGCTACTCAGGAGCCCCGATATGAACCCTATCGACCATATCTGGGATGTCGTGGAACGCAGGCTCCGTGCCATGGATCCTGCACCCGCGAACAGACCAGCATTGGCGGCCGCTCTGCAAACGATTTGGTGTCACTTGCGTCCAGAGAACTACCAGGGACTTGTCGACTCACTTCCACGGCGTCTCACTGCAGTTCGCAGAGCCAGAGGAGGCCCCACACGCTATTAGATGACTATCCCATGACATTTGCTAAGTCAGCGTATATAAAGAGACAGTCTTGATGGTACTGTGAAGTTGTTTTTAATGAGACTTGTGTGGAAGTCATAGCTGAGTGTTTGAAGTCAAGTATGTGAATTGGTTTTCTTGGGTTGGTAAGTTGACATGTGTCTGTTGCAGTCTTCTTCTGATTCTTCGTGTAGTGTTTTGTTATGGAGGCAGCTTATTAGTGCGTGTATTTAGAAGATGTAAATAAAATTTGTGAATAAAATAGCGTCTTTGTGGATACATCAAACTGAGGCAGTTGCTTTCACTTGAACAATAAGCAAGCAACTTACATCCCTTAGGGACAATTCAGTAAACAGCTACTGAAATTTAACCCTCATCCAAAATATCTAGGCGTTTCATTGGATCGATCATTGACCAGTAGAGAAGTAGAGAACATCTCAACAGAACATCTGCGAAGGTCAAAAGCCGTTACAACATCCCACACAAACTCTCAGGAAAAGGCTAGGGTACAACTGCATCTACCGTAAGAACAACGCCCTTGTTTAATTTACCCAACACCCCCTGTGCGTGGAGGACTCGGAAAATACGCTCATGGTACCCCCTGCCTTCGTAACAGGCGACTAAAAGGGGCCCCAGGGACTCTCAACTTGGGGAGTGTGGGTTGGCAACCACGGTGCCCGTAGCTGAGCCCTGGGATTGCTTCCACTTACTTGTGCCAGGCTTCTCACTTTCATCTATCCTATCCGACCTCCCTTGGTCAACTCCTCTTCTTTTCCGACCCCGATGGTATTAGAGCATTCGAGACTGAGGGAGTCTTTCATTTTCATGCCCTTCGTGGCCCTAGGATTTCTTCGTCCGTTATTTCATTTTTCTAAGCGACGCATCCCTTCTTTTTCTTTTTCTGTCCACGAACCTGGGGAGAGGTGATACTCCCACGTGGCGCGTCCCAGGTGGCGGATAGAGGGGTCCTAACCGGTTTGCCGGCGGACTTGGGGGAAATCAAATACCTCTCGCGGACCAAACACACACCCCCTGTGGGTGGGGGAGGCAGACGAAGAATTCACCCATGGTATCCCCTGCCTGTCGTAAGAGGTGACTAAAAGGGGCGACCAAGGGATGATTGTTTTGGAACCATGAAACTACTTGTGATCAGTACCACCACGCGGAGAACACCATGGGTCGCTTTTACTTGCGCGTAGTACCACTGTATTAGGTATCAAATAGGTTTGTGATTAGTAGCACACAGGAGCACCGTGCGGTCGGCTTTTCCAGCACCTGTGACTAGTACCACCACATGAGCAGGACCATGGGATGATAGCTACCATGGTTCTGCCTTGCCTATGATTAGTACCCACTATATGAGAACACCACGGGATAGTGCAGGTCCTTGTGGTTAGTACCCTTATGTGATGAACACCATAGGGTTGCTTTGCCTGTAAATGGCGCCGCAATGTGAGAAACGCCATAGGTTTGTATTATATGTCGAATTTCATAACCTGTGAGTAGTACCATAATGACCGCAAGTCTCTGCTACTTTTGTTGAGTACCGCAACATGACAAATGCCATGGTTCTACGTTCCTAGCGATAAGTACCGTTATGAGGGGCCGATAACTTGGATTTTGGACCCCTTTTAGACTGCAAGCATCATCGATTTAGTATTATGCTATAGCAGCAGTCCCTTGGTCAGTGATCCTATTGTTTTACGTCGGTTTCTGTGAATGTAAGGCTTTGCGGGTCGCAGCCACTGATTGTTTTAAATTCATATCCATCCATTCATGCCTCGTCCTCACGTTTTGAATTCTGGTCAGTGGAGAATTTTGGACTTTTAATTTGTCATGCCATTTCGCCTCATTGGTACCATTAGGGGCCGATGACCTCGATGTTAGGCCCTTTTAAACAACAAGCATCATCATCATCATCATCGGGGACGCAGACGAAGAATACAGCCACGGTACACCCTGCCTTTCGTAAGAGGCGACTAAAAGGGGCGACCAAGGGATGAATGAATTATAACTATGAAACTGCTTGTGACTAGCACCATCATGCGGGGTACACCATAGGTCGCCATTACTTGCGAGTAGTACCATTATGTTAGGTACACAATATGTTTGTGATTAGTAACAGCAGAGAGTGGTTCACTGTGGGTTTACAGTACCCAACACGGCAGATGTCAATACTGGAATGGCGTTCGTAGATCTTAAAAAGGCATTTGATAATGTTGATTGGACGAAGAAGCTATTTGGTATTTTGAAGGTGATCGAGATCAGTTATCGAGAACGAAGAATTATCTACAATCTGTATAAAAAAATGAAAATCCACAGCCTGTTTCCAGTCATTCGACCGGGTCAGAAATGGAATGAATGAAGCTCCCAACATTTCCTGCATAAAAATCAGTCTGCAATGACAAGAATCGAGGGTTTTGAAAACGACGCAGCAATCTAGAAAGGAATGAGACAGGGTTGCAGTTTGTCCCTCCCCCCCCCCCCTCCTTTTCAATGTTTGTTATAGAACAAGCAGTAAATGAAATCAAAGAATTTGGGAAGGAAATCACAATGCAAGGAGAGGAACTCAAAACCCTGAGATTTGCTGATATTGTTATTTTCTCTGAGACTGCAGAAGATTTGGAGAAACTGCTGAATGGTATGCACAGAGTCTTGGATGAGGAGTACAAGATGAAAATAAATAAGTCCAAAACAAAAGTAATGGAGTGCAGTCGAACGAAGTCAGGTGATGCAGGAAATATTAGATTAGATATGAAGTCTTAAAGGATGTAGATGAATATTTTTATTTGGGTAGTAAAATAACCAACAATGGCAGAAGTAAGGAGGACATAAAATGCAGACTAGCACAAGCAAGAAAGGCTTTTCTTAAGAAATGTGATCACTTCGAACATTGATATAGGAATTCAATGTTTTTGAAAACTTGTGTCTGGAGCGTGACATTGTATGGAAGTGAAACATGGGCGATAACTAGCTCAGAAAGAAAGAGATTAGAATCATTTGAAATTTGGTGTCACGGAAGAATCCTGAAGGTGAGATGGATAGATCGAATCATTAATGAAGAGATACTGAATCGAATTGGTGAGAGGAGATCGATTTGGCTAAAAATGACGAGAAAAAGAAATAGAATGATAGGGCACATCGTAAGACACTCAGGACTTGTGCAGTTGGTTTTTGGGTGAAGTGAAGGCGGTAAGAACGGTAGGGGTATGGATATGGCAAGCGGATTAGAGTAGATGTAGGATCCAGTAGTTACGTTGAAATGGAAAGCTTAGCACAGGATAGGGTGGCACAGAAGCTGCAGCAGCAGCAGCAGCACAGCAGCAGCAGCAGCAACAACAAGTGGAAGGTAACTGAGAACCCTTACTGTGACTGTACAAACGTGACCCAGACTCTCGAACATATCGCCATGGATAGCCAAGGCCAAGGGATAGCCCACTGCGGAAGTTCAACGGAACAATGCAGGGTATCCATGAGGTCACTGATGAAGTAAGTTGTACATTGGTTGAGCATGTTAGACATTCAACACTGACACTACTACGTCATGTGATCTAAGTCTCATTCTGCATGTTTTAAGACTGCTCAGATATGTATATCATTGTAAACCTTTATCTCTCTGCGATACGAAATAAATAAATAAAGTTATTCTTCAAGTGTCTGTCTAGGTTATTCTCTGATCGATCGATCATAACATTTGTGGTTAGTCTACAGTTCATAATATTCTGTTCTTGCATTTTGAAGAGCACTGTCCCTGCTTTAACAGTCGTCACGCAAGCGGTGTGCATGTTCCTCCGGCTGATAGCTAGCTTATTCTATTGAGTCACATTTGTGATGTAAGAGGTATGTATGTGGTAATGCAGCGGCAATTATCGAGTCTACTGGCCTTGGGAAGATGTTACTCCTCATGTCACGCGAGGTGATACCGCATAATAGAGATGGATGTTTGGTTCAAGATCGACCTATCTACTTACTTACTTACTTACATACTTACTTACTTTGAGTTCCTCCAATAAAGTGCGTCGAGGTCAGAAGTACCACCTGTCAGGGAGAAACATATTACACCAGAACGAAAGCAAGTAAAATATTTAAATCGCCTAAATTCTGTTTCTGGCTTACTCTTTTAGTGATTTGTAACGGATTCTTAAAAACCTGGCTTACAGAACGAAATTTTAATTATAAAAGTTAAGGTGTAGTAAAGTAGTTTTCGTGAGCTTGCATCCGGGAGATAGTGGGTTCGATCCCCACTATTATCAGCCCTGAAGATGGTTTTCCGTGGTTTAACATGTTCACACCAGATGCATGCTGGGGTTGTACCGAAATGAAGGCCACGGCCGCTTCCTTCCCACTCCTAGCCCTTTGCTATCCCATCGCCGCCATAAGACCTATCTGTGTCGGTGCGACGTAAAACAAATTGTAAAAAAAGATATACAGCAGTAGAAAGGCAGTGGGTGAAACCCGGTGCCGGCACCTAGCCTACTCCTGTCGAATAGCACCAAGGAATCTGCTCAAGGCTTAACGTCCCCATCCGACGGACGAATCACCATCAGCGTCACATGCCCTCGCCATATGAACACTGCGGAGAGGTTTGGAATTTAATCCAGGCTTTTGGCACGCAATTTAGTGATTAGAAATTGTATACCTCTCCTACCCTGCCGGCCAACATTCTGTTTTTTTTTTTTTTTTTTTGACAAACGGGACTCGAGCCGGCTAACCACGGTGTCAGACCGTTTAGACTTCAATGCCTTAACAACCATGGCCACCATGTGGGCTGAAATTTAGATGAGTAAGATCTTCAAAGCTACTTTTTATTTGAGCAGTTAGTGAATGTACTATTTCAAAAGTCAGTACTCTCATAGTGCCCATGTTCTTGGTATCATACATTACGTTTTCATTTGCATGCTTTCTTGAACGCATCCATCAGTGAAATATTCATTTCTTAAATGTTCTGTATTTTTGACGACAGCATCAATCTCATTATGGCAGGTTACAATACTTACTGTCGATGATTGTAACAGTTCGAAAAGATGATCTGTGTAAATGAAACAAGCTTCGAATACTCACAGCGAATATACAAAACTTGGGTCATCCATATGTCTTGAGACTAACAGCACAGTTTACAGAGTCGTCGTCCCATTCAGTATTTTCATCAATAATTTTATCAAAATTACAGTACAACCCTTTGAAATGTTTCATAATGGTGAAAACTGCCCTCGAATGAAAATTGTATCTGGTATTGCAGGCTTATGGAAGCTCAAATCCTGTTTCGGTCAACAAAACTGTCCTTTTAGAAGACTTGCTGAAAAAACTGTGAAAAGCAGTCAAGGCACAAACAAACAAACAGAGAAACAATCGAACCTGTTTTATTGTTTTTGAGCCATACAGAAGTATCAAATTTAATTAGTGGGTGTAACAATGGACGAAAAGAGCATATGGGCAAAACTTTTTCACTAGCTTTTGAACTCCTCACTTTCCACCTGCCATTACAGCTGCGCCATCGTATGTCTGACTTACGACTTTTTCTCCATATACTTCCCAGTCAAGTAAAACTTTGTGTATGACTTCTGACAGTCCCGCAGCTGTTTTATCATTGGAAACGCCATAAAAGCCGACGAATCTCTCCTCTGTTCTATCATTCACACATTTAAATACTATGCTCATCTGGCTCTTACACGACATGTGTAATGTATCATCCGCTTGTATGGAAAGAAAGAGGGCTTCATTCATTTCTGATTTGATGTATCTATAAGCAGATAAAGTAGATTGTAAAATATATATGCATACCCCAATCATGTCTAAGATGAAGTTTCTTCTGTAAAATCTCATGTTGGAGATATTTGTAAACTTTTTGTTTAATACTAATTTGTGGATAGTTCGGATTTTTTAATAGTCTCATGAGGTTCAAATGATCCAAGTTCCACTGCATTCAGGTGCAAGGGCCCGCAGCATTGTTCTTCCAAGAGAACTTCTCTGAAAATTTCTTCGAAAGTGCAGCACAGTCTACCAGCCAGTACTGCCAACAACGAAGAACTGAATGGGAGTCGGAGCGGCTAGTTATCCGAACTGCCAACAAGCTGAAAGCAATTAAGAAGACCACTGCCGTGTGGCGGTCCTCTTTCCAGCCTTCACGGAGAGACCCCCCCCCCAGTGTGTTTTTGTGGTATCGAATTCACCGTGGCCCACATCCACAGTGCGCCGATCTCTCTGGCGTAAGACGGACCCTCGGCCTGCAGGAAACACACTTTAACTCATACTAGCCGATGACGAGAATACTGCCGATCTCGTCATTCGCTTTGTACATAATGTGCGAGTCGATTAATCAAGAGCATGTACATTTCAAGAGTTCTGTTGTTTTTCATATGTTTGTGTCCCTTTCGGGTGATTACAGTATTTTTAAATTCATTTTCTAAGGTTTTTTTTTTACTCCTTATTGTTTGCTAAAAGCTCCTTTTCTTCACCATCACCACCATCGTCATAATCATCGTATTAATTTGTAAGAATAGACAATTTAACCTGAAGCAAAGAATGTGGTTAAGTGTAACAGAGGACCTGGAGTCTTAACTTCGCCACTTGTAAATAAATAAATAAATAAATAAATAAATAAATAAATAAATAAATAAATAAATAAATAAATAAATAAATAAATAAATAAATAAATAAATAAATAAGTAAATAAATAAATTCTTCGGACATATCTACAGAATGAACCCGAGAAGACTGACCAGTCAGATAAGATTTCTTTATCAGGACCGTAGCGGCGCTAAGAAACTCGACCCCCCGCACTAATTAAAACTGGGCCCCTCATTTCCTGATAATGAATGTTACAAGTTTATTTCGTAGAACAAGGTTGTATATTATTACAGTAAACAGCAGCGACGACGACGACGACGACGACGACGACGTTGATGATGATGATGATGATGATGATGATGATGATGATGATGATGATGAAGATAATTTACACAATTTAGTTTCAAATCCGAAGGAATTAAAATAATACACTTATGATGCGAATTCACACTTACACATATACGAAATGCATATTCCAATTATAGTAACCAAAACACGCTGACCGTCACAAGATTAAGAAATAATCTCGTTCCTAGGACCAAATAATTTACTGCTATTTACAACTCAACTGTCCATCGTAGGCCTACTTTGCTACCCTAACTGCTGAGACTTACAAACAGGCTCGAAACTTCAGTATCGGTATTTAGAGTTAAGATAAAGAGGACGTCTTTGTTATCGCATCTTCACTGACTACTGGGTTCTCAGAACTGGCTAATTACTTCAAAAGCCTTGTTGATTGTTGTGAGTGGCAGCAAGGGATGGTTATTATTGGAACAGGATGGGAAACTCACGCTCTTTCAGAATACTTACTACCGTACTCCTATTGATGAAGGAAGCTATGCACTACGATGCCTAAGTTTGGTATAACCCTCTGTAATACAGATAACACTGTGTTGTGTGCTGTAGCTTTATCAATATGTAAAACCACTCTTCACCTGCTGAATTAAGAAACAGTCATGGGTCTCTCACAAGCCATGCCCCCCGCCCCGCGGGGTCCTTATCGCCGCCATTGCCTACACGTCTACAGTAGTAGTCCTCGTTGTCTTGGGATATGTCTTATCGCTCTCTCTCATCTTCTGGCCAAATTTCGCCAAATCGTTTCTCTTTCAGCAATTCGATTCAGTATCTTTTCCTTCGCGATTCAATCTACCCTCCATCTCACCTTCAGCATTCTTCTGTAACACAGCATTTTAAAAGCTTATGGTATTCTCTTTCTTTCTGAGCTAGTTAGTGTTCATGATTCACTGCTGTACAGTGTCACGCTCCAGATGAAATTCGGAGGAAGCCGTCATTCATTCATGCAGTAAGAGTTTTGTGTCCTCGGGAGTAAATTACGACTTAGTTTGCCGTTGCTTTCAGCCGTGTAAGAATATCAACATAGAGCCGCCGGGCTGAGTAGGTCAGACGGTTGAGGCGCTGGCCTTCTGACACCAACTTAGCAGGTTCGATCCTGCCTCAGTCAGGTGATATTTGACGGTGCTCAAATAAGTCCGTCTCATGTCGGTAGACTTACTGGCTCGGAAAAGAACTCCTGCGGGATTTAATTCCATCACCCCTGCGTCTCCGAAAACCTTAGAAGTAGTTGGTGGGACGTAAAGCCAGTAACATTATTATTTACATGGGTAAGCCATGTTAAATATGATTTCAAGGCCATATCATTCAATCATCCAGTTGCAGTTTCTGAAAGGCTTTTACGCCCTTTTCGATGAACTATTCGTTGTTAGTCTAGTCTTTCGACAGATATGCATGCAGCTACGCCCCAAGTTCCACTGCATTCAGCTGCAAGAGCCCCCAGCATTGTTCTTCAAAGAGAACTTCTCTTTGGGACGCACAAACCTCCCCATCGCGCAGGGTCACGTGGTTCACAAGGGAGGGGTCTTCCTTTAATTGATATCAATCAAGATAACGACTGTTATCATTTTTGACATGATGTTCGACAGATCAACTTTTTGTGAATGTTCTTTCTCAGTAGTGAGAATGCGTCCATGCTGCCATATAACAGAAGTTTGGGAATATATATTTTCTAGTTGAGCGGAGTGTGTCTGGTCTCTCAGATGATCATATCTGCGGGCCACACAGAATGACATCTTGTGTATATCGACCAGTTTCTGGATGGGAGTCGCTCGCTATATACTGTATATCTCTCTCTTCCAATTCAAGTTTTAAAGTACTCTTCTAACCTCTACTATGCGTACCAAGTGCTTTCCATCCCAGCTGTTCCGTGTTTGAACTGAGAGAAATGGAGATTACTGAGAGAAGAGAGCCGGAGATTTTCTACCCCAGTGGCGAAATTATGAAAGTAATTCAGTTGTACTTGTGCGCTCTGTATCAGGAAACACGTATCGCGTGTGTATTGGCTCTCTTTATATAGTAGAAGTTTCTTACCAAACATGGAAATTCGGTCCTTTGCCGTCTGTGACTATTTTTCTTCCTTCCAAGTTTGAAAGAGCATCTGAAGGGACCAGCAAATGAAGTAAAAAAAACAACACCGCAAGGGATCTTATGAGAGGTTTGAAAAGGCAGAGCTTCCAGAAATTGAACCAATCTGCTCAACCCATAATTACGCGCAACTATTATATGTAAATTAAGCCGCCTGTGTGGATCAGTGGTTGATTGTCGGCCTCCGTATCCCCAAGACAGCGAGTTCAAACTCGTCAGAGGTACTCCGATTTTTGAAAGGCGGAAAAACGTCCATTTGACACTCTGGTGACACGTTTGGTGTTCACCCGACAAAATTATATAAAACTCAACCGTAGACGCCCAAGAGAGATTAGGTTTACAGTGCCATCTAGTCGGCCAGCCCTTTACAGGTTACACACGATATATTTTTTATCGCGAACGGAAAAGAATGAGTTACGACAGCGACAGTTCAGGTGAAGATGTTTGATATATTAGGAGAGGAAAAAGAACCAGATGATTGCTGTGGACAAGGCAAATCTTGCTGGAACGTGAGAAACGTCGAAATCAACGAGCAGATAGCCAGATGGCGTCAGATTAACATGTCTGCACACGGTAGCTGAGGCAGTATTATTATTATTATTATATAGGGTTTCAGATGGTAGTACTATAGTGCCTAAAATGCTTAAATTGACGTTAGAACCTATTTTTTCCCATATTGCTATACTTATTTTTTAAATCCCTAAATTCCGCGAAACTAAAATATTTGCAAACTCTTTCTCAGTATCTTGAACGTTCTTCTTCTTTTCCTACCCTTCTTCTCACACCTGTGGGGTCGCGGGTGCGAACTGCGTTGCACATGTGGATTTGGCCCTGTTTTATGGCCGGATGCCCTTCCTGACGCCAACCCTATGTGAAGGGATGTGATCACTATTGCGTATTATTCTCTGTGGTGGTTGGTAGTGTAGTGTGTTGTGTGTGAATATGATGAGGAGAGTGTTGAGACGGACACATACACCCAGTCCCCGAGCCAGAAGAATTAATCAGAAGCGATTAAAATCCCCGACCCGGCCGGGAATCGAACCCGGGACCCTCCGAACCGAAGGCCAGTACGCTGACCATTCAGCCAACGAGTCGGACAGGACAGTATCTTGAACTATATTCTTAAAATAGTTTCCAAACACAATCTTACAAATCGGGAAGCTGTAAACCAAAATCCCCAGAAGTCTTTTGAATGAAAAATACCAGCTAGTAAAAAAAAAAAAAAAAAAAAAAAAGTAGAAGGAATTGATTCATAGGTCACCTGGTAAGCATTCAAACTGATGCACCCATCTCATATTTGATGGAGGGAAGGATGAAGGCTAAAAGAAGCAAGAGGAGGAGGAGAAGCCTCGAGTCACACAGATCATCGAACGATCAAGAGCAACCAGCTGCCATCGAGCGTAACGACTAAATTAATTCACCTTGTCACACTTGTCATCTATCGATAGAGATCGACTGCACGGAAACAGCTGATACTCCCGCCCATAACAGGCAACGCTACAAGCTTGTTACGATATACACAGATTGGCCAAAAGTCACGGGAAGAGGTGTCCCATTAGAAAATGTGCCGTGTATGACCCTTTAGCGTTACGGCTGAACAGTCTGTCACAGACAGCAGTGTCGTGAAGATGGCAACACGTCGCGAGTTAACAGACTTTGATCGTGAGATGATCATCGGCGGATTGCGAAGATTACACGCGAATTCGGGTTTCGAGGTCAACAATGTCGAGAGTGGATCGTAAATATCGGAAAGAGAATGTTACCACTGGTCTAAACCGCAGCACGGGAAAACCGCAGGTGTTTAACGAATGGACATCACGTCGCTTCCACAGAGCCATACTGTGAGTCTGATCATCGCCCAGTTGAATGTTGGGAGTCAGGAACCCATTTCTACCAGAACTGTAAGCAGGCAATTGCACCGCATAGGCTTCACCAGCCGACGACCAACTCGTGTCCTTTTACTGACACTTCGACACAGAGCTCAACGACGTGCATTGGCCCGCGAACGTCGGCAATGGACCATGGAGCAGTGGCGGCGTGCGGTATGGTCCGGTGAATTCCGCTGGTGGGCGCGTGAGTGTGTGGTGTATGCCCCTTGAAGCTATGGATCCTGCGTGTCAACAAGGTTGTGTCCAGGCGGAAGGTGGCTCAGTTCTGGTCTGGGCGGCGTTCTCATGGTCACAAATAGGCCCCATTGTCTGGCTGCAGGGAGCGCTGGCAGGTGGACATTCTTACAGACCATCTGCATCCCTTTCTGGTCCTAGAGTACTCTGATGGAGATGCTATGTTTCAACAGGGCAATGCGCCATGTCACCGCTCTATGGTTGCAGGAGCACTCCAGTGAAGTTACGATCATGGATTTGCCCTCCAGATCCCCCGATCTTAATCCAATAGAACATACGGAATGCTGTCGATGCTGGTGTACGCACAAACTACACAAGAGCAGTGCAGAACGATTCCAACACCTTGTAGAGTCGATGCCTCGCCGTACTGCTGCCGTTTTGAGGGCTCTCGGAGCAGCAGCTCGTTATTAACATCACATTCAGTGCCTTCCCATGATTTTTGGCCGCTTAGCGTATTTGCATTTATATCTTTCAGTAAGGGGTTTCTTGGTGTTCGGCTGCTCCTTGAATGCCTTCTTCACCAGTCTCTTTTCAAGCATGCGGGCTACATTACCTGTCCACTGGATTCCTCTGCTCTTCTGTACCTGCTGCATCAAGACATAATTTCTTGATTCTTCCTTCATTTCCATGTTTCTTTCTCTGTCTCTCTCCCCCGAGTATTCCTCATAACTTTTTTTCAAACAGTATTTCTGAGATTATTTACCGGGATTTGAATAACAACAGAATGTGTTTCCTGAGATTGGCATGATACTTGACATCAAGTCCGAGACATCTATCCTCATCACTGAGCTATAATTCTATCCTCTCTTCTTGTATATACAACACTGTAATACATATACATACATATCTTTATTACCCACCCAAGTGTACACCATCGGCTTACAGGTAATGAAGACAGACAGAGCGAAACAAAAAAAAACCAACAATAGGTACTACATCTCTCCTAAAACTATTTAACTAAATTATTTACCTCTACATCTACTCAGTGTCCTCCCACACGTACGCGGATAGCCAGCATACGTGCAGGAAGCACCGCACTACAAACTACCCAATTCCTCTACTCCTACCTACCACCTAAACAATTTAGTAGACTGGTCGCTGCGTCAGCCCGGGTATGGAATACACGCCCACCAACCCGTTGACTGCAGCCACCAGCCTCGCCACGTGAGAACTTATCTCATATCTCACTAACATTTGCTGACACTGTATTCCTTCCCTACCATGTGTGACAGGCCAGCTTGGCGGAAATCAGTCCCAACACATGGCCTGCCACACACTTCCGCTATGTACGTCACACCTAACTCTGTCCCATTGTCAGCGCACTACCTTCCCTCTCCCTTTTCTTCTCGTGCAGATATGCTCAAGCTTAACTTCTTTGAGATGGGTCAAGTCCCCAACCCTCCCTCTTCCCTTGATACGTCATCCTCTCCTCTCTCGCACTACTCCCACTCACTACATCTCACCTTATTAAACTTAAGACTTAAACGTCAACTAACCACCATTTAACATCCCTCAACAGCGCACCTAAAACAATTTAACACTTTTTTCCCACACCTCACTTACGCACAGACAGTTTCCATTCCAAGTCCGATAGTTCACTCAGTCTTCTCAATCTACAGCACCACACTTACACACATCAAACCGTTAGACTTATCCCAGCTCTTCCATCTTATTAAACTTGGGACATAAACATCAAGAATCCATCATTTTACAACCCTCATCAAGGCATCTATAACAATTTAACTTTTTTTAAATGGCCTCTTTCATAATTTCCATACTGCCACCATTATCTCCTTAACTACAGTCCCACTTAACTATATAAATTACTATTACAACACCTTCTTTATCCTTCCTCCTCACACAAACACACTTGAACAATCAATTTATTTTACACCTCATTTACACACAAACAGACATTTCTCCATCCCAAGTCCATTAGTTCACTCAGTTTTCTCACTACTCTTTTTTTTAGCTTCCATCTAAGCGTCATTTCAACCATCCACGAAAAACTTAAACAATATACCAGCTTCTTAAATTTACAGTACCCTCAGAGCCTACTCAACCTCCCCTTTTTTCAACTCCACCTATTTTTTTTGGCTTTCCCTTATTACCAACTCTTCTCATAAGCACATCTACTCTCGTATTCCTCGTCGTGAATGTACCACATCCTCCCATCCTACTACACCTCGATTTACTTCCCAACAACTTGCCCCGGGAGGATCACCTTCCCACAAGGCAAGGTGCTTTCCCCCCTTCCCCTAACACTACAGCCCCCTCTTCTGATATCATGGTCACCCTGATGCCCTTCCCGCATCTGCTCAGGGCGGATATCCATTCCTCTGAGCAAAATGCCTTTCCCCCTTCCTCCCTCGCCATAAACCACATTATCTGCACAACCCCTGTTATTCCCTCTGTTTCTTTATAAGTATAGCGCCGGGCTGAGTGGCTCAGACGGTTAAGGCGCTGGCCTTCTAACCCCAACTTGGCAGGTTCGATCCTGGCTCAGTCCGGTGGTATTTGAAGGTGCTCAGATACGATAGCCCCGTGTCGGTAGATTTACTGGCACGTTAAAGAACTCATGCGGGACAAAATTCCGGCACCTCGGCGTCTCCGAAGACCTTAAAAAGTAGTTAGTGGGACGTAAAGCAAATAACATTATTATTAATATAAATATAGCCCTGGCCACATTTAAGAATTTCGCTATATTCGTTCCTTTCTCCCACTCTCTACATAACCAAGATGTCATCTTATAGCTTTCCTCTACCATATCCAGCTCCTTCTTACTTAGTAGTTTAATCTTTATCTCCTCCAAAGCTCGGCATTGATTGAAAATATGTAGGTCCTCCCACCTCTCTCCACATAGCACACATCTCTCACTATTCTCACTACCTACCCATCCCTTGTTCCTCGGAACTCCCAATGCCCACCAATACAAACCTCTCTTATCCCTTCTACCCTCAAACTCCGTTTTTGGGTTTATTACTTCCACCAATTTATTTAATACTGATAAAGAGACTCTCTCTCTCTACATTCCCCTATTAAGCTCTGTCTTTCAATATCTAGTAGTCTTCCCTTTATTCTTTCCCATACCCATTTATTCCTACCTCCCCCCGAGACCTCTCCATATACCCCCAATCCAATCTGTTGTAACCATTTTTTTGCACTTATTCATCCAGTAACCTTCATTCGTCATACCTGTCTGAAAACTAAACGTTTCTTGTACTAATGCCCCACCCTTCCCTTCCTCCAATCTAATCCAATACTTGAACACCCTCTTAGCTATTTCAACCTCCATCGACTCTTTACAGACTAATCTGGCATCAGCATTGGCTGTACAGTTCGGGAGGCCCATCATGATCTTACTCAATTTCGCCACCACCTGATTTAGTTCACCCCTTCCCTCCTCCATTCCCCATACTTCCACTCCAAATAGCATTTTGCCCATTATCAGCGATTTAAACACCGTTTTCTGGATTTTATATTTAACTTCTGGAAATTTCTTTTCTGATACCCCCATTGCCGCAAGCGCTCCTCTTCCCTTAAAATTTGCCCTCTTACACTGGTTTTTCCAAGAACCATTCTTACTAATTATTACCCCTAGATACTCAGTTTTTCTCCCTGGTTTAATTTCTTCCTGATCTAGCCTCCAGACGTCCTTATTCTTTCTCCCACCCCTTTTTCTACACACCATTATCCGAGTCTTTCTTACATTTACTCTGAGAGACCACTTCCTAGTGTACTCAACCACCTTGTCCAACCATTTTTGCAACCCACTTGCCGTCAAAGCCAAAATCAATAGGTCATCCGCGAATAGCAACCCCGGAACCTCCATTTTCCCTATCCAAGGGCATTGCCATGGCTCTCCTCCATGACCCTCTAAAATATTATTTATAAATAATATAAATAATATTGGGGATAGCTTACACCACTGTCTCACCCCGCTCTTCGATTCAAAACACTACTCATCCTTCCATCCTGCAATTTAATAACAAACACTTCCTCATAAATTGTTTCTGTTGCCACCCTCATTTTTTTCGACATTCCCACCTCCCTTAATCTCAAAAATAGCGTATCTCTACTGACCGTATCGAAGGCTTTTTCTAAATCGATCTCTGCTACATATAATTTACGCCCTGCTATCCTCATACTTCGTAATCAAAGTGTCCAGAAGCCAAACATTATCGACTGTATTCCTTCCTTTCCTAAATCCATTTCGGAACTCAGATATCCTACCGTACTGTTCCGCCCAATTTGTTATCCTATTCGCCAAAACCGCTGTGTACACCTTCGACAACGCGTCTAGAAGTGTAATTCATCTATAGTCGTTAGGATCGCTACTAGCTCCTTTATTTTTATAAATAGGGCATAATACTCCCTTCCTCCATTCCCTCGGAAATTTCCCCGTTTCCAACAACCTATTAAAGAATTTCACAATCACCCTCAACATCGGTTCATTTGCCCCCACCTCCTTCCATACACTATTGGAAATACCGTTCACATCTCCTTAGGTCTAGCATTTTTTAATACTCTAATTACCTCCTGCCTTGTTATCTCCCCATCCAATATTGGAATTACTACTTCCAATTCCCTTCCTATATATGACTTGTCTATTTCTTTACCCAATTTCCCCTCCGCTTATAAAAGCCTTTTAAAATGCCTAACCCACTCGTTTTCTCCTATTTTATCTCCCTTCCCCACCGGTTTCGTTCTTCTAATCTTGTTTATTGACTCCCATATCCTCTCAAATTTCTTCTCTCTACAATATATATTTATTTTTTCAGCATCCGTCTCCTTCCATCCTCTTTTCTTCTCATTCAATACCTCCTTATATTCCCTTCTCAATTTACAATATTCCTTCCTTTTCTTGCTCCCCCTCCTTCCTAAACTCCGCTAGGGCTCTCATTACAACCTCACGTTTTCTCCTGCAGTCTTCATCAAACCATTCATTTTGTTCTATTTTCCTTCTACCTTTCTCACTTTCTTCCCCACTCTCCATACAGGGTGTTCTACTAATTTTAACACGCTATCCATATCATCCCCTTCTGCCGCCCTTTCAATTCCTACCCTTAACATATCTCCCTCCTCTTTCAAATGCCGTGTCCGCCTCCGTAGCGTAACGGTTAGTGTTATTAGCTGCCGTCCTCGGGGGCCCGGGTTCGATTCCCGGTACTGCCAGGAATTTAAGAATGGCAGGAGGGCTGGTATGTGGTTGAAATGGTACATGCAGCTCACCTCCAATGGGGGTGTGCCTGAAAAGAGCTGCACCACCTCAGGATGAGGACACGAGTTTACTTTTTTTTCAAATGCCGTCTCAATTTCTCTTTAGTATTATCATCCCATACATACTTCCATCCTCCATTCCTATATCTCTCCCTGCTTTCCTCCATCTTTTCCTTTTCATTAGCAGCCAAAGTTCTAAATTTTATTTTGATAGGCATATGTTCCGTTAACCCACATTCTAACACCTCAAGATTATTCTCCTTAACTCTATCTCTGAGTTTATTCCTATATCCACTACACTCTCTCCATTTGTTGTAATATACGTCAAATCTCCCACACTATCCCCCTTCATCCACCCATTTAAAATAAATACATAAATGTTCTATAGCACACAACACTAATAACCTTTCTCTATTACTATTTACACCATTATCCTTACTCTTTCTTTGCAGTCAAACAGTATTTCGCACTAGTTCATCTTCTCTGCGCCGGGCTGAGTGGCTCAGACGGTTGAGGCGCTGGCCTTCTGACCCCAACTTGGCGGGTTCAATCCTGGCTCAGTCCGGTGGTATTTGAAGGTGCTGAAATATGTCAGCCTCTGACGGTAGATTTCATGAAACGTAAAAGAATTCCTGCGAGACAAAATTCCGGCACTTCGGCGTCTCCGAAAACCGTAAAAGTAGTTAGTGGGGCGTTAAGCAAATTAACATCATTCTTCTTCTTCTTCTTCTTCTTCTTCTTCTTCTTCTTCTTCTTCTTGTCGTTTGGGCCTACTGGACCACGGGGCTCGTTTCGACTCCTTGTATGGAAATTCTGTTTTTTTCTTCGCCCAGAAAGCTTCATCTTCTGGCTGTGTGCTTGTTTCCTTTCCTCGGTCCACTTCGGTCGGGTGGTGCCTGTACTCTGTCTGCTAGTGCGAGACTCTGGAAAGACACCTTGAAAGGTCAACTGCCGGAATAATACACGATCCCGTATGGTTTGTTCAGAAATTCCCAGCTGTTCTAAGTCGGACGTCACTGTGGTGATCCATTTATTTTTGGACGCTTTCCCTCTGCTTGTAGTTGTGAGATCTTGCTGGTAAGTCTATAAGTACTCATATGAGTCAAATGTCCATAGAAAGTCAATCGCCTCTTCCTCATGGATGTAACTATGTCTTCTTGATGGTCATATATCTCATTGTTGTGCCTTAGCGTGTAAGTACCATCCCCTTCTCTTATTGGTCCGGGCCGATGACCTTCGATGTTAGGCCCCTTAAAACAACAAGCAAGCATCTTATTGGTCCTAAAATCCTCCTTAGTATTTTTCGTTCCTTGAGCTCTAGCTTCCTTAGTGTACCTTTTCTGTTCATCAGAAGACACTCAGGGGCGTACAGTACGGACGGTCTTACTACTGAATTGTGATGTTGGAGTTTAAGGTTCTTAGAGAGGCACTTGGATGTATAGATGCTCTTACAGGTATGCTAGATCCTTTCCAACTTGGTGCGCCTGGTGTCTATTGCTAATGTCTCATTCTCGGTTGCTGAAATCCACTTCTCTAGGTACTTCACTGCAGGGACCTTACGAATGGTGGTGTTTTCCAATGGCATAGTATGTGGGACTCCCTTTATGTTAGTCATGAACTCAGTGTTCTTTGTATTGACCCCTCAAGCCGGTTTTAGCTGCTATGGTATAGAGGCTCTGTAGCTGGTGAGTAGCTTCTTCTATGTTGTTGGCTAATACGGTAAGGTCGTCGGCAAAGGCCCGGCAAGGTACACTGAGATTATCTTTCTTGCAGCCAGTTATTATTATTATTATTATTATTATTATTATTATTATTATTCGTTCAGGCCTACGATGGACCACGTAGTTCTTAACTCTGGTGAGCTCTTTTCTTCTTCTTCTTAGCCCAGTATTCCGTCATTCTAGCGCTGTGGATGTCTTTTGTTTCTTGAGTTCATTTCACTCCTACTCCTGGACGCAGTGATTTAGCTGTTAGTGACTGGAGAGAGTCAGATGTCTTGACTAACTTTCTGAACTTATCTCGGTTGTAAATGTCAATGTGATCAATGTTTAGGTATTGTAGATCTTTCGGAACTAAATTCGTCCATTTGGCATTTGTTGCTTTCCCTCTAGATACAGTGTTGAAGATCATTGAAGTGAGTCTCTGGCTGTCCATCCTGACTACGTGACCATAGAACATTAGTCTTCTCTTCCTCATAGCTGTTGTAATGCTCTCTATTTTACTGTACAGTTCCTTGTTGTGTCTGATTCTGTACCCATCTCCTTCTTTAATGGGACCCATAATCCTTCTGAGGATCTTTCGCTCTTTCAGTTCCAGTTTTCTGAGTTGTCCTTTCCGGGTCATGTTTAGGCATTCTGAGGCGTACAGTACAGATCGTCTTACTACGGTTTTGTACTGTCTAAGATTCAAGGAGAGGGATTTAGACTTGTATATGTTCTTACAAAGATGAGCTCTTTCTAATTTAGTGCATCTACTCTTCATTGCAAGGTCCTCATTAACATTTAGGGTTATCCATTCTCCAAGATATTTGCATGAGTTGGCCTTGTGTATTATTTTGGCCCCCAAAGAAATGAAGTTGGGTGCTTATCTGATGTTATTATTATTATTATTATTATTATTATTATTATTATTATTATTATTATTATACATCATCATAGACTGTTATGCCTTTCAGCGTTCAGTCTGCAAGCCTCTGTGAATTTACTAAACGTCGCCACAAATCCTTTATTTGCAACTAGTGCTGTGGCCTCATATCTTTAAAACTTTAGAAACTGAGTCTAACCTTCGTCCTCTTGGTTTCCTCTATTTCTCTTACCCTCCACAACAGAGTTCATTTTTCTCCTAGGTAATCTATTCTCCTCCATTCGTCTCACATGACCACACCACCGAAGCCTCTATGCGTACAGCTTCATCCATCGAGTTCATTCCTAACTTAGCCTTAATCTCATTCCGAGTGTCCCCCTGCCATTGTTACCACCTGTTTGTTCCAGCAATCATTCTCGCTACTTTAATGCCTGTTACTTCTAACTTATGAATAAAATAACCCACATCCTTGCATAACTTTTTAAATTTCTTCTATATTCACGCTCATACAGGTGTGGGACTTCACAACCAACGCAACTGCAGGCTCCAACTCCCCGAGGAGGTGTGCTTGAATCTTAATTTCCTTCTCTCCTTTGTTTCTTTCTCCTTGCCGGTATCAGCGATCTGATTGTGCCCAGAATATCAATTAACATCCGTTGGAAGTTAACCAGATTCATTCATAGAAAGAGCGGGGACATAATGGTAGTGATACAGTTGAAAAACTTGTGCTATCTGACAAACTGTATCTCGACAGCTTCCCAAAACTCACATCTTTAGAGACTGGTACAGTATGAAAATATGAAGAAGAAAAAGGTTACATCGCGCATTCCTATCTACGAAATGTCACTGTAAAATTTGTCACAAATGAAACATTGCCTTTACTTAAATGAAGTGAAAAATCTGCGGTAAGTTAAGAAATACCGCCGTTATTAGAAGTAGCACAAAAACTGATTTTTGTTGAAAGAAAAGTAGCATGATCCCTGGACCAATAAATCACTAGTCCACAGAATTCTTCGTATGTACATTGGCCATAGCTTTTTGTCGCCTATTAAATCTTGCATATCGCGATACAATTCAGGAAATGTCATTGGCAACTGAAGCAATGAAACGAAAGCAAAGAACTTCAGTGAACACAGACATCACACACGAAATTGTTGTAAGTGTAAGACAAATAAAAGACATGCGTGTGTTACTGCGAGCGTAGCACCAGAGGTACTTGTAAAGTAGTAAAGTAGCTGTACATAATATTCTCCAAAAAATAAAATATTTCTTAATTTACCGCAGATTTTAGACTTCAACTGTGTAAAAGCAATTATTATGTTCCATTTGTGACAAATTTTACAGTGACATTTCGTAGATAGGAATGCGCGTCGTAACGAAGAAAAAAAATCCGCAGTTCTAGTTCTTCAGGCAAGCAACTCAATGTTGAAAACATCCCAGGGATATGAGCTGTGATTTGAGGTAAATAAAATATAATAAAGTATGAGGATTTGTTTATTTGTTCTTAAAAATTACAAATACTTCCTTAATCATCGTTATCCGGTCGATTAGATTAGCAATTTGCCTTCTACCAGTACGAGCGCTAGTGTGAGTCAATGCAGAGTTTCACTTAAGCACCGCTACGAGCGCTAGTGTGAGTCAATGCAAAGTTTCACTTAAGCACCGCTACGAGCGCTAATGTGAGTCAATGCAGAGTTTTACTTAAGCACCACTACGAGCGCTAGTGTGAGTCAATGCAGAGTTTCACTTAAGTCCTTATAACTACATTCTGTGCGGACATTTAAAAAAAAATCAAAAACCGCCTGAGGGTATTGAACCAACCAACACAGTACAGAAATAATTATGGAAATGCGTTAATTTGGCTAGGGTTTGAATCAGAGAGAAAACGAGTAAAGAAACACGCGATTTTGGGCTGTTTTTCCGGAACTGCATTTAGGCCGGAAGTGATTTTTGAAATTTGTTTTATAGTTTGATAGAGCTATCAAAGACTAAAAATTGGACCTTTCCGAACCCTTTAGCCTTTCAATTTTCGGCATAATTGAGGAAGTTGCTTAATTTTACGTTTTTCGTGGTATGGGGACCTCTACTTTGTGTGCTGAGACATGTTTTCAGGACAGAACAAAATCTCATGGACAGGCGAGCGAATAAGGTTGCGAAGTATGACAATGAATGAATGCTGGACAAGGAGAATGAGCAGAAGAAACGAAGCTGATACGAAGTAATGTGGTCCTCAGATGGCCACAACAAATAATAATAATAATAATAATAATAATAATAATAATAATAATAATAATAATAATAATAATAATAACTACAACTACTATAAACCGCAGTTTAGTCTTTCGGCCATCATTAAACCCTTACATTAAGAGAACAAGAAATAGAAAAAAATCACTGCTTACTTTAGGTTAACTGAACAGCAGCAAATAGGTTTTCCGACAAAAGGTTGTTTTGTTCCATAAAAAAGATCGCTCCACATTACATGATGTAATGGGAGCATACTTGTATCGTGCATTATTAGGTAGCTTAACATTTGCGTCTGCTCTTACTGCTCTTACCGTCAAGCGCATTTATTATAACTTAATAGAGCGTAGATTACGATGGATTACGTTTTTCAGACGTGTTTCCAGGAAAGCTGGAAATATTAACAGAGGGAGAAAAGAATCGTGCAAAATATGATGAAAAACATCTAATTTGTGAAGTGAAAATATGAAATAATGTTAAGGGTTTTCATGAAAATGAAACATATTTTTCGTAGAATCGGCAGTTCGTAAAAGTCGTCCTTTCCATAGCACCAGCTAGCGACCGTACTTTAGAATATCAAATTTCATTTTCTGCACCATCATCGTTATCATCTAAAGGTACTGCCTTTTCACTGCAAACATTCTTCCCTTCTTTGAGATGTAATTGTCACTTCTTTGTAGTTCAGGCGTCCTGTGTAGTGCATCACTTCTTGCTTTATTTTCTTTCGAGGTCTTCTCCCCCACCACCCTCTTTCCTTATTTGCCTAGCAAAATCTTTGTTGGAAATTTGTCTGAGTTTTGTTTCTTTTCTGTTTTTTTGTCTCTATTGTTGCTATAAGTTGTCTTTGTTCATCTTCTTCTTTTATAACTTGTACGCTTTCGTTTGTGTCGGGCTAGTTTTGTCATCCGTTTCCATATCCACGTTTCTAAGGCTTCTTGTAATTTTTTAAAATCATCTCCAGAGAAGCAGACTCGAAGTAGTCTTTACAACCTACTATATATTTCCTTTTCGTTAACTGTTTCTTTTCCGTAAATGCTTTTTTAGCTGTTGGAATTAGTTTTCTAATTTCTGTGCGATGACGTAGGTGACAGAACTTTTCAACTTGCTGTATTTTATCATCATCATCATTTTTAATACGAGTATATGACGTTCCTTTTGTTTTATTTACTTAAAAACATCATTTTTGCTTAATTTTTATCACTACGTGACGCTAGAAAGATGTTTTAACGGTTTAAAAAATGAATTGATTATATATCTGGCTTTTTTTTTTTCATGTCATTTTCACTGTTCGCCAAAATTGCAGTGGTAGCTAAACTCAACCGACCTCAACTACAATGCCGAAAGGTTTGAAATTAATTGGCCGTTCTTGTTCTGTTGATGAAATATTACTTTCATTCTTCACGAGATGGCTCGTTAAACGTAAAAAAGACTTCTTCCGCCCTCCCCTGTCCCTTTTTTTCCGGAGCACGTACCGGGTCAAAAACGACACGTTATCAACGGCGGCAGTATAGCGCATGCGCGTAATATTTCGTGGTCATAGTCACTATAATATAACTTAACAGTGTGAAACAAATAAAATGGCGTCAAATTTCCCTTTGGTGATCTTAAATATATCCTTAAATAAATGAAACTCATTGATAACAATTTATTTGCATCTAATGAATCGACCCCCTGTGGCTGGGGGACACAGACGAAGAAAACACCCACGGTATTCCGTGCCTGTCGTAAGAGGCGACAAAAAGGGGCGACCAAGGGATGATTGACTTAGAAGCATATGCGATTACTTGTAGTTAGTACCATCACGCGGGGAACACCACGGGTCGCCTTTACTTGCGAGTAGTACCACTATGTTAGGTACGCAATAGATTTGTGATTAGTACCAAGAGTGGGCGGGTCGCTATGTGTGCACAGTACCAGTGATTAGTACCAAGAGTGGGCGGGTCGCTATGTGTGCACAGTACCAGTGATTAGTACCAAGAGTGGGCGGGTCGCTATGTGTGCACAGTACCAGTGATTAGTACCAAGAGTGGGTGGGTCGCTATGTGTGCACAGTACCAGTGATTAGTACCAAGAGTGGGTGGGTCGCTATGTGTGCACAGTACCAGTGATTAGTACCAAGAGTGGGCGGGTCGCTATGTGTGTACAGTACCAGTGATTAGTACCAAGAGTGGGCGGGTCGCTATGTGTGTACAGTACCAGTGATTAGTACCAAGAGTGGGCGGGTCGCTATGTGTGCACAGTACCAGTGATTAGTACCAAGAGTGGGCGGGTCGCTATGTGTGTACAGTACCAGTGATTAGTACCAAGAGTGGGCGGGTCGCTATGTGTGGACAGTACCAGTGATTAGTACCAAGAGTGGGCGGGTCGCTATGTGTGCACAGTACCAGTGATTAGTACCAAGAGTGGGTGGGTCGCTATGTGTGCACAGCACCAGTGATTAGTACCAAGAGTGGGCGGGTCGCTATGTGTGTACAGTACCAGTGATTAGTACCAAGAGTGGGCGGGTCGCTATGTGTGCACAGTACCAGTGATTAGTACCAAGAGTGGGTGGGTCGCTATGGGTGCACAGTACCAGTGATTAGTACCAAGAGTGGGCGGGTCGCTATGTGTGCACAGTACCAGTGATTAGTACCAAGAGTGGGCGGGTCGCTATGTGTGTACAGTACCAGTGATTAGTACCAAGAGTGGGTGGGTCGCTATGTGTGCACAGTACCAGTGATTAGTACCAAGAGTGGGTGGGTCGCTATGTGTGTACAGTACCAGTGATTAGTACCAAGAGTGGGCGGGTCGCTATGTGTGCACAGTACCAGTGATTAGTACCAAGAGTGGGTGGGTCGCTATGTGTGCACAGTACCAGTGATTAGTACCAAGAGTGGGCGGGTCGCTATGTGTGCACAGTACCAGTGATTAGTATACCTATGTGAGAAACTCCATAGGTCTGCTTTACCTGTGCGTATTACATTACCTGTGAGTGAAACATCGTTAGTCTACGTTACTCATGATTCGTACCGCTACATTAGAAATTCCATGGTTTTTACTTTCCTAGCGATATGTACCATTATGAGGGGCCGTTGGCCTGGATGTTGGACGCCTTTAGACAACAAGCATAATCGATTGAGGAGTGTGCTTTGGAAGCAGCCCCTCTCTGATAAGAGCCTTCTATATGTGTCTCAGTCATGGCCATCGAGCCCTCTTTGATAAGAGCCTTCTATATGTCTCTCAGTCATGGCCATCCATCAATACTTATCGCTCACAGCCTGCACGGTTGCTAGGTAACATTGCGCCACTCATTTCGCATTGGTGATTTCAGGCGACTTTCAGCTATAAGACTTAATTTCCCCCTGCAGGTGGGGGTGCTAGAATAACATCCATTGTATCTCCTGCCTGGCGTAAGAGGCAACTATACAGGGTCTCTCATATAAACTAAGACCGGACGCACGGTGTTTGTACTCTGCGCTACGGCAGCTGCCTCAGCCGAACTTACATCGCATACGGTCGCCCTGCTTTAAACATGTATACAATCTTATATGACATCTTTCCTTATAAAAGATGCTGGAAGTATCGTTTCCCGGGTTATACAGGCATCGTATCTGGTAACCACATTCTGGGTGACGCGAGTGAGTTCTGCCACTGTAATATTTTCGATTTCATTCGTAATGTTTTCTTTCAGTTCCTCCGATATGTGAGGATTTCGTGGATACACTTTTTCTTTAAGTTTACTCTACAAGTAAAAATAACACACTGTTAGATATGGAAAACGAGGGAGAAATAGACATCACTCGTTCTGCAAACACTTCCGAGATTGTAAGAAGGGATTCTTCTGCTGTATGAGCAGAGGCTGAATCTTGTTGAAACCACCCACACGATTTTTCTTCTTCCACTTACTGATGGAAGAATGGCGTCAAAATGTCATCTTGGTACCTCTCTGCATTTACTGTCGTCTCGAAAAAAATAGGCCCAATTATTCGTACTAACAGCACACCAAACACCAGTCTTTTTGCAGTCTTCTTCCATTAGGATTGTCTGCACACCAGTAGAGATAGTTACTTTTACATTCGAAAATACGGTGTTGCAGTGATAACTGTCTCACTATTTTAACAGCTGAGATTCAGACTGGCGACTGATGCTTGCCAGGTCGAACATGTGCAGGCTTCTTGAAAGGTTACGAACGAACTATGCGCGCGCTTGCCATTGTGCAGCATACGTATCGGAGGGTAAAAACGCCGCTTCGACGGTCCTAATTTATATGAGATGGTGGTGGAGGTGATTATTGTTTTAAGAGGAAGTACAACTGGGCAACCATCCTCTATATAACAGTAATCATATAGAAAAAATGGAAGGGATTCGATACTTCGAAAAGTGAAGGTATCGGCCAAAGAAAGACAAGGCCCGCGAAGGGCGTGATAATGAAATACTCCCTAGGCCTCGACTGCTCAAATACCGTCGGGGTCGGAAAAGAACAAGAGTTGACCAAGGGAGGTCGGATGGGATAGATGAAAGTGAGGAGCCTGACAGAAGTGGAAGCAATGCAAGGACTCAGCTGAGGGCCCCGTGGTTGCCAACCCACGCTCCGAAGACCATGTATAAAAGCATAAAAAAAGACGTGAAACGATACCTGAAGTAGCGTAGAGAAGAGACCCTTCCTTTATGCTTGCCAACCCGACCTTAGAAGTATTCTTACTGATATAGAATAATACGAGGATATTGTAAATCTGAGAAATGAGGAAAAAATGCGTTTCTATTGGGCGGCAGTTACGGAGACAGATTACCTTTTGTCTCCGATAGAGCTCGCATCATGTATGCCTACAGAGCTGCCACATTAGGTGAAAATAAGAAAATCGCGCAATTTGAAGTGTAACCTTACTATTTGACTTAGCAGAGCTCCAGAGGATGCTAGAGGCCTATTAGCTGCTTTGCGGTCCTAATATTTTGCTTACCCCTAGAATTACATTCAGAAGTGATCTACTACACCAGTGGTATTCAAAACTTGGCTGGCGTACGCGCAAAATCCAATTTTTACCTTCGTACTCCCGAAGTACGAGTAAATTGCGATTATACCAGAAATAATATGATTGTTACTGGATGCTAAATAACATTAACCACCACAACCACCACCACCACCATCACCACCACCACCACCATCATCATTATCATCATTATCCGCGGTTTATCCCGCTTGCTCAGGGTCACTGCACTTAAGGTTGTTTGCCCTTCCTGACACTGCGGAGTTATTCCACCCCAGCAACACCGGGGATCAAACCACCGTCACCGGGAATACAGGCAAGCAGTTAAGCCATTACGCCACCCTGTTCCCCAATAATAACAATGGGGTATTGTATATATCTCGTCGCTGGGCAAAGGGAACCTCGTAACTCCTTAGGAGTAAAGTTTACAGCAGAATCCCAAAACTGAGCGGTCTGCGATGGCCGGAGACCAGTTCCTGGCATTTTCAGTGTTTAATGATAGCCAAAGAGCCTCCATGTCTCAGATGGCAACGCGCCGGCCTCTCACCGTTGGGTTCCCTGGTTCAAATCCCGGGCACTCCACGTGAGATTTGTGCTATCCTGTTTACTCGGACTGTTTTAAACAAATGTTTCGGTGTGGGTGTTATGAGCATATAAACAGATTTTAGTGAAATATTAGCGTAACATTTTGTTACAGTAGTCGATTCAACTAAGTAGAAATTAAGGAAACATGGTCTTACCGGGCAAATGGTTGAAGAAACAAAGGGAAATTCCGCAATGAATGAGGCTGAATGAACCCAAAACGGCAGGTAAAATCATCTTGCCCAAATCGTCTACGTTGTTGAAAGTAATTTCTAATTACTCTGTTTATTTCTTCTTGAATTCTAAAAACATGCAGTGCACGTGTAGCCTATGTTGTTTGACGTTCTCACAACCTACCAGGTTTTATGTTTTTGTAATGATTCCTTCCTTATTCCATTCAGAAGAAATGTTCCTGTTGTCCAAACTTGGTTTTTGTAACTTCCATCACGTCTGTGTGTGTTTGCTTGTATTTTGTAGCAGTTTGACTCCATGTTGCAGAGCCTGTCCTCCTGGATACTCATTTCAATTTCTGGCCATGTTTTATGAATATTTTGCGTGCGACTCTAAGGCAAGTTCGTCCATAGAATTTAACGAAGGGCTCACCCTCATTGAAGATGCGTGTTACGAAGTTGGGAGAGAGAGAGAGAGAGAGAGAGAGAGAGAGAGAGAAGATATTCCTGCGAAAGTGAACATTAAATTAGAAGTTTGTGCCAAGTCAGCGCCGCACAATCATGGTTGGTCGGTGTCTTCCTGCCTGCATAACATGAATATTTAATAGTTGTCGGCCACTTGACACACTGAGAGCCCTTGAATACTTGAACGGAGACTGTAATAGGCCATTATTATCTGCTTGTCTTCAGTCGACATACTGACATAATCCTGGCTCCTAGAACGAGAAAAGTTTCTTCTGCTCTCCGGTTGTTGATACGGTTTGAGGCCCGTTGCTTGTTGTTTCTTATTTGCTTCGTTGTTGGAAGGCACTATGCTCTTCATGGCCTTTACTTCTAAATTGACAGTTCGCAAAACGCGTGAGCATCGCCTTGTGTATGTTCCAGCACTCCACTGCTGCGAGAACAGCTGATGCAATATGACCGCGGCACACAGCCCATGTAAAATGTAATACCATACTCAGAGAAGCTATGAATCACGAGTGAAAATAGTACATTATGCAGCAAGCTCGTTTTATAAACATACTCGTGTCTTAATTACTATTATAGGCGAGTTGCATACGACTGTTTATGCTCGACGATAATTATATTTTTAAAATATTCATACATTTCTGTCGAGATGTCGCTTGACAGTTGGGTTTACTGAACAGAACGCAGAGCGCATGCGCTGGGTTATTGATTCTCCGTGACTGGATCAGAGACGTTTGACAATGCCATCCATATGTTTTCAAAGTTTTAATAGAAGGTTATCATAACCTAGCTTTATTTCAAATAGAAATTGTTTATTGTACAGTTTGTGATGGGAATTTGCGGGAACGTGCCGTGTGGTTGTGGAATATTGGAAGTAGAAGGTGCATTGATGTTTATATGTGTGTCCGACATGTTTGATTTTGGAAACAAGTGCGAAGCTAGTTCGTTGAGCGCAGGTGCGATTCTATCTTTACCTAATTGGTCAAACAGTTGTATTATAACGAAAATCTGAACGCTGAAAAGTGGAGAACTTATATCATAATGAAACTTGAACTATAATGAGACTCATTAAGATTCAGTTTTCTGGCGTATAATATTTATATTTCGGCATCATCGAGCATAAATACCATTAAAACTTCAAAGATGCTGTATGCCGACACTAAAACGAGAATACATTATTACTAATAAAATAAATAACAAATTACGCTCGGTTAATGGCTGATACAGCAAGGAGGTTATGGTCGTCAAAGGGAACACCCCGCTGGTCTTAGGGTGCGAACATACCGAAGATGCATCGCAGCTCGCGGTCGCGGTCGAGGTTTACGTCGCGGTCGATGGAGGGTGAACATACCGGGGAGGTTTACCTTTCAGTGTATTGAGATGTGTTTACAGTGAGTGGACGTTATGTTTGGATCTCCGCGTTCAAGTTCAAGATAATTTATCCTCTACTACTGAACTTTTACAAGTATAGAGTACATATTCAAGTGACAGTGGATATAGTGATTCATTGTGCATAAGCACACGATGGTGGCTACTTTCAAATCAGTAAACCCGCCAGTGGAATGCTCATCCTATAAATAAGAGAAGGCAGGCGCTGGGTCACATTCTTTTCTTGTCTTTCCCGAACTACACTGAGACATGGTATACGGACGAACCATACACAAACCAACACATGGATGCAAATAAAAACGTAGCTACACAGAACTATTAAACCTATTCAAAACTATTTTACTAATTTATGCTACGCTAGACTGTAAACTACTATAGTCGTGTGCATGCGGCGTAGGAGGTCCGAGGAGTAAGCATGGCTGCCGCACATGCGCCTAATCTCAAGTCTCAAGGCCTGACAAAAAACATCGGTTCCGTCCGCGGTGTGTCCCTTACGAATTGAGATGCTGTCGTGAAGTTTTGAAAGTGGTGGAACAATTGTGCTTTAGTTACATATTTATAATAATTGATAAATTCTGCATAATGAACACGCATCTTTTCAGAGAGCTCGCGCTGTCTGTCACGACTAATGTTTGTAGCTACGAGTCTAGTATTTGTTACAAGTGCCGTACCTACAAGTTGCCGCGACTTCTCGTAAGACGCAGATAGTACGCTATACACTAAGCTGCAAACATTAGTCGTGATGAACAGTGCGAGTTCTCTGAAAGAGATGCATGTTTATTATGCAGTACTTACAGTAAACGTGTAACTAAAGCTCAATTGCACTACCAGTTAGAAACTTCACAGCAGCACGTTACTTCACAAGAATCACCGCGGACGGAACAGGGGTTTATTGTCAGGCCTTGAGACTTGAGATTGTGCAGCAGCCATGCTTATCCTCCGCACCCCTTACCCCGCATGCACACGACTTCTCGTCAGACGACCATAGTAGAGAGTAGTATAGCTAGGGTTCCAAAACATGGCGTCAGGATTTTTTGCTGAGTCAGCACCCGAGGTCATTGACCCCTAGTAGTATACCTATGCGGGTTCTGACCAGAGGTCGTTGACCCCTAGTATAGTAGTAGACTATGCCGATTCGCGGATTTTGCATACGAGAGCGAGCATAACGTCAGAGACGGCATTTTGGATGGGACCTATACAGCTAGTTGCCCTTCCTGACGTGGATTTTGCATAAGAGAGCATGCCTAACCTCACAGTGTGTAGTTTTACGGGCAGATGCCCTTCCCGACGTCAACAGTCTAGTCACGAGAATCCCCATTGCCCTACTACGCAAGATGGCGTCGGAAAGGGCATCTAGCCATTAAATTGAAGTTAGGCTCCTCCGTGAGGTTAGGCTTGCTCTCTTACGCGAATCCGCATTACCCTACTACTTAAGATGGCGTCGCGAGAATCCCCATTGCCCTACTGTTCAAGATGGCGTCGGGAACGGCATCTAGCCGTTAAAGTGAGGTTAGGTCCATCCAAGATGGTGACTGTCCACGGCGGAAAGGGCATCTGCACGCGAAACCGAAGTTAGGCCTCTCCAAGATGGCGACAGTGAGGTTAGGCTCGCTCTGTTATGCAAAATCCTCGAATCAGCATAGCCCTACTACTATACTAGGAGTCAATGACCTCGGATCAGAACCCGCATAGTTATACTACTAGGGGTCAGTGATCTCGGGTGCTGACTCAGCACAAAAATGCTGACGCCATGTGTTAGAACCCGCCTAGGTATACTATTGCAGAGAGATATATACTAGATATAACAATATGAAAAACGTAAATTACTGAAGAAAATGCAAAAGATTGCGGACCGTACAGAGTACCACTCACGCCGAGCCAGATAGCTTAACAACGTGGTGAATGTGCACAATACAGTTCGTTACTGTGTTTCGAGATCGCGCTCAACCGATATGAATCGATATGAATGGCAGCTTGAGATTGACCCACTGATCTCTATACATGGATCGCTGATGGCAGGTCTCCGCTGCAGGAGAAAGTACGCCAAGTTGAACGCGCGGTTCGCCATGTTGGCGTACCCAACCTCGAGCTCTCCTTATGGGGAAGCAATGATAATATAGTCAATTTTAAGTCGCAATTAATGGCGCATTGGAATAATTAAAAATATAGAGACATGTTCACTCAAAGCATAAGGACATTGGGATCACTGACACGTCATTCCGAGGTCAGTAAATCTCCGGGATAGCAATAAAAATGAGTGTATAATAACTGCCGGCAAATATTAACTTAGGTGCTGAATACATGCAATTAGCGATCGGTAACACAATACGAGTGAAAACCAGTTTCTGGAAACATTGCTGTAAATTGTATACATGTAGGGCCTATGCCACGAAATTATGCATTCTTAAAATGATGTACCTATAAACGTAGCTCAATATACAGGCCTAGATTCGACATATCGTAATCGGTGCTTGATAATGAATTTCTGTTTCCTGTTTCCAAGAAATAACGCGCATATTATCAAATTAAAATATCATTGAAGCAAATTTACACATTTATAAAACCAGCAAATATTCAAAACTAGTCAATATATCACATTACCTCCAGCTTAATGTACTATTACAGACCTCTTTAATTAAATTCAGCTAGCAAAGCGATATTGATAGTCATCATCAGAAATATATAACACCAGTTAAAAGAGTCCCAAATACCACGAATAGTATAATGGAATAGCCCCAAACACCCAGCACACTTTCCCTTCTCCCACCACTCCAGTGTCTGAAACCCATAATTATTACTGATGTAAATAAGGTCTAGAATTCCTCCAGACTTCATTTTCTAAGATTGTTATAAAGTCACGTCAATTATTTCATCGAAACCGTCAGTTTAATTATGGGGAAAAAAATATAAGTAAATCTTTACTTGCAGTTAATGTTCAGCAAAATTGAAAACAGTTGGCTGTACATCACTTCTAAGGTGTACAGTTTGTCCATTTCTATCAAAACAGTCTTCCTCTAAGTGATCCGAGCAGAGAACAGCTGTTTTAGAAGGCTCCCAATTCTCCCGCCTGATACTCCTAATCGATGATCTTAGATGTTCGGGTCTCGAGAAAGGAAACCTACAAAAATTAATTGCCATTTTGCTCCCGGAATATGTGAAATAAGATACAATAAACCTAAAACTCAAAACACTACCCTAGGAAGATTCTTATGTACAGTATAAAACTCCCCGGGCCGGGCTGAGTGGCTCAGACGGTTAAGGCGCTGGCCTTCTAACCCCAACTTGGCAGGTTCGATCCTGGCTCAGTCCGGTGGTATTTGAAGGTGCTCAAATACGACAGCCCCGTGTCGGTAGATTTACTGGCACGTAAAAGAACTCCTGCGGGACTAAATTCCGGCACCTCGGCGTCTCCGAAGACCTTACAAAAGTAGTTAGTGGGACGTAAAGCAAATAGCATTATTATTATTTATTATTAAAACTCCCCGATGAAATGATTTCTCATTCTGCTGATCGGTTCTGTTTGTACATCCATAAGCTGAATACTGCGGTATGTTAATACCCCGTAGAATGTTTCTTCATTCATATTTCAGATAAACACATACATATTTAAATTTAATCTTGTAATTCACAAGCATACTACAAGGCAACGAACCTAAATTCGTAAAATACACTACTATTTACTTTGCAATAACACAGCACAGAACACTCGTGAAACTACAATCAAGAGGCCTGGCGTCACTGAACTAAGCATAAACAAAGCAAGCGCGCTCCTCGTGGTCTATTGCACCATGCGCTTGCTGCCATCTTACGACGCCAGTCATCTTCTATTCGGCTTACTGCTACCCAAGCTACCAGCCATCCAGGTATAGAGATCAGTGGATTGACCAGATACCTGTGTTTCCATGCGCACAACCACCAGATAGAGCCAGAATCGTCCGAAACGTCACCATCAAAGCATCCTCTGCAGATTCCGATAATACCAAAATGAGTGAGCTGTACCTATTTCCTACACAACATAATTCACTTGCAAGCTTTCTCAAAACTTACATGGGTCAGGTAGAGAAAAAGGCATTCCATTAATAACTAGGTATTTTTATGCTTATTTTTTATGTTCTTACTTGTAAATTGTACTCATTTTTGAAACGTGTCGATCAAATGATACGTTTTGAAATGTTTTATTACACTAGGTAAATTATGTCTGTAGACTGAAATTTAATAATTATTAAATTACTTACGGACTCGTCTGAATGTGACGACGAGTTTCTCCTCTAGAGTAACACTTTTCTTCATTCTTCTATGAACACGTGTTATGTCATCTTCGATATAGCTTAAACAAGTCGATTTTATCATACGAAAGTAATTAAGAAAATTACTGTCTTCTGCACAAAGTTCACAGATCATTCCTTTTTCTTGCCTCGAAGCCAGCATTGGGTGAATGCCAAACTTTTCTTCGATTTTTCTTTTTCATAAGCAGAACTGGTAAAAGTAGGCCTTCACTTGTTGACGGCATCTTTTAAAATTAATATATACATGGTTTCTGGTGTCATTAGTGTCTAGTGAACTGCCATGTTGGTGATACCTTCGGTGCTACCGCTTTCGCCACCAGTATTCTAGAATAATAGAGGCTTAAGAGGGACCACTGCTCGGCAGTTAGCGGCCATGGTGTCATAACGGTGGGCAGTCCACTGCCGCGTCTACACTCTTGCTGGACCAGTTACAGTCAGGAATCAAATGAAGGCAAATGCAAGGACTCAAAATTGGAGACATGTTTCGACACCACTATGTGACTGTAGCAGTCCACGACAAACGGTTCTCCACATCTTGAGTGTGTAAGCTGCGGGCCTGTCCATGCACTTCCTGAGACCAACAGATGAATAGGTAAAGAACTTGATCTTAAACTACGGTGTGTTGCTTGTGGAGAAATGTACATTTCCTGTTCTTGTATACATATTAAATATGCATACCAGGGCCTCTCAGGGTGCATGCACCGCTGCATTGCGCGGCGCAAGGTGCATAAGACGACTTCGCTAGGTTGACCGGAGCGCAGATCCCCCACTCCTCGATTTTGAACAATAGCGCTGTCTCTGTGTCTCTCCCCCTACGCCTGGATCTCGCGCTCCGCCCCTTTACCCCTTCTTCATTCGCTCTGCAGTGCTCCGCCATCCGAGTCGAGTTCAGCCGAGCTTAGGCGAGTCGCCCCGAGACCAAACGCTAGTCCGAACCGATGCACGGTGCACAGAACCTCTGAGCCTCGGTTTGCTTGCGTCAGATTTTGGGCGTTTGAGGCGCTGATATATACTCTACATGCCATACGCTAAATAATCCCTACAGTCCTATTCTTTTCTCTCTGAAGATATTCAGTTTCTACCCAACATGTTCTAACATTACTAAAAATATATTGAACTCAGTTTCACACCGTTTACAGTGTTGGAAACTGCGAGTAAGCGGTAGTTTCGAATAAAACCTCGTAATTCCTCCTCATTATTCAGGTGTGTGCGAGGGCTCTTTCTCCGTGAAATTCTGCATGTATCATTTGGTAAATCTTGGTTCTTCTGTTACAGACTTGGACCGCAGCTCCTGACGCCCTCTAGAGCGTCGCCATGCTCCATGACACCGACATGGCGGTGGGCGGATCCGGCGCCTCCAAGCTGCCGCATTCGCACTCCACCCCCGCCGGCGTGGACGGTGGAGGAGGGTCCCGCACCCCTCCGGCCACCCCTAAAAAGGGGGGTAAGATGCTGGCCGTCCGTGTGCAGATGTTGGATGACTCCATTACCATGTTCCAAGTGCAGGTAAGACCTATTGTTCTGCCCCTCTTTTTCTTTTGCAAGGTAGTTTCAAAATATGCCTCCGTGGCTCAGGCGGGAACGCGTCGGCCTCTCACCGCTGGGTTCCGTGTTTCAAATCCCGGTCACTCCATGTGAGATTTGTGCTGGATAAAGCGGAGGTGGGGCAGGTTTTTCTCCGGGTAGTCCGGTTTTCCCTGTCATTTTTCATTCCAGCAAAACTCTCCACTATAATTTCATTTCATCTGTCGGTCATAAATCACTGCCCCAGAGGAGTGCGACAGGCTTCGGCAGCTGACGCCGCTAGATGGGGGCTTCATTCATTCCATCCCTGACCCGGTCACTGACTGGAAAGCAGGTTGTAAGTTTTCATTTCTAAAGATAACAAGAACCCGCACGGAGAAACTTTATTTTTCAGGAAGATATAAGGATACATAGTAGTGTGGCACTCATACGCGGTACTGTTCAGCATAGTCACCGTTCTTGTACCAACACTTGTTTCAACGGCGCACCAAGGCTTCGATGCAGGCATGGAAGAAATGTGCGTCCAGTCCCTGAAGCCACGTCATGGCGGGGCGCTGAACGGATGTATTGTTGAATAGCTTTCCACCCAGATGCTCTTCAACGGGTCCGAAGAGATGGAAATCACTGGGTGCTGGGTCGACTCTGTGAGGAGGATATTCCAGTACCGGCCAGATTGGTGCTTATCTTGCACATCCGTCATGCCGCTATCGAACTCATTGCACCACTGCCAAACATGTCTCCCGCGATATTTACGCCGTACATCTCAACAAGTTGCCTATGAATTTCCGCTGAAGAGGTGCTCTTTAGACGAAAGAACTGGATCTCGCGTTTACGTTTGACCCTGTTTCCGTGCGCGCAGCCATCTTTCAAGTGATACTGCGAGGGTCTGACGCTAGATACGCACCATCTAAACAGCTGCATGATAAAGCTGTGGGTTCCTGCTTCGGCTCTGGCGGAAAATTCGAACACTAGGAGAAATGTATCACTCATGAGAAGTCGCGTTACCTCGTCGGCGGATGAAGAGTCGGCTCAGGCCTCACCAGTGTCCGCGGCTCGGGGTGGTCCCCACCTTCGGTGTCCTGAGAGTGGTTTTCCATGATTTAGCAATAAAAAAGAGGAATTATAGGAATATAGGTAAATACAGGTTCTTATGTCAATTTAGACATTTTTAGGCACTATTGGCTCACCTCCTAAATGCATGAAACGTGCAAATCAACTTTATTTTCAATTATCGCTCCAGGAACAAAATAGTTTTTTTGGGTCTATAATCCAAGGTCCAGTGATGATGACGATGATGAGGTAGGAAGAGGGTGAAACGCGTTGTTGTTGTTTCATAGCCCACTCTTGTCGTATATCACCAAGGGGTCTGGTCAAGACTTAACGTTGAGGAATCGCCATCAGCACGCTGTGTTCTCACTTCATATGGACATAGGGGGGAGGTTTAGAATTGAATCCAGTCTTTTGGAATGCAGTCTAGTGATAATAAACTTTATACCTCCACCTCTGCTACCTTGCCGGCCAACATTCTGATAGTCAACAGTTTAACATGAATATGTTTTTGGATTGGGGTCGATCTGAAATCCCCCTGTGGACGGTAGAATAACACCCACAGTATCCCCTGCTTGTCGTAAGAGGTGACTAAAAGGGGCTCTCAACTTGGGAGCGTGGGTTGGCGATCATGGGGCCCTTAGTTGATTCCTGGCATTGCTTCCACTTATGCCAGGCTCTTTACTTTCGTCTATCCTATCCGACCTCCCTTGGTCAGTTCTTGTTCTTTTCCGACTCCGACGGTATTAGAACACTCGAGGCCTGGGAAGTCTTTTATTTTCACGCATTTCGTGGCCCTTGTCTTTCTTTTGCCGATATCTTCATTTTTTGGAAGTATCGGATCCCTTCCAATTTTTTTCTCTCTTATTAGTGTTATGTAGAAGATGGTTGCCTAGTTGTACTTCCTCTTAAAACAATAATCACCACGATCACCACCACCCCCATCTATCTGAAATTAGCCTGGACATAAAACAGATACCGTAACCAGGCAACCAATGTACGTCATATGGAAGAACGGCGCCATTTTGGTGGACGGAAAGACATGTTTTTGGAAGATGTTGATGTTGGATATATTACACCAGATAGAGAGGAAACCTAAAAAAACATATCCATGATTCGATGTTTTGTGTGTAGCTGAGAAAATAGTATTTTTTTTTCATACCAACGAGACTCAAACCGGATAACCACGGTGTCAGACCATGATGCCTAAACGATCATCGCCACCAGGCGGGCTTTGTGATATTAGAACGTATTGATCGGGAGACGTTCGATGAAAGATAGTGAAACGATTATCCAAGCTTAGTTCGGTGTGCGGGGAAGGAGATAAAACTGGAGCGATCGCGCGCAGGCTGTATTCTACCACAAGAATGGCCGCAGACACAACATAGTGGTAATTTGATGACCAAGGCCATTCCTTGTAGGCCGACAGCTTAGCGATAGCATCAGTGATTCATGATGCTCTAATAGAATGAATGTCAGCGGTCATTGGAACTGAGGCGGCTGGCCTGGACAAGTTCTCCGGATACACAGAACGGCCGGCCACTCAGAGACTTAGCTATGTATATGTGAGGAATTAAGAAAATAAACACACTTAATTTAATGTTAAATATTTCTGTCTTTATTTTGATATACGCATTACTATAACCGTTTTCTTCGTGTTTGCCTGGTATAAATAATTCAGCTCCCTTCTTGAAATTTGATATTACTAGTTGGACTGAAGTAAAACCACGCTGTAATAATACACAATGTACATATGTCGTAAGTCAATAAGAATACACAATGACTAAGCCTGCAAACCGTACCTGCCAAGTTGAGGTGAATCGTCTGAGCCACTCAGCCAGGCGACTGGGTGTTCATGATCGACTTAATACACATCTTCACGCACTTACAACACTTCACATTACTAACCGCCTGAGAAACACGCAACATTAATTACGTCCGTGCATGTCAAGGAGGACATACGACATCTGACCGTAAAACAGGGCATAAACCATGGACTAAGTGGATGGGTGGTTTGGGTCGCGTATCTGGGTTCGAACCCCATTGTCAGCACCTCTGAAGATGGTTTTTCGTAGTTTCGAATTTTCACACCAGGCACATACTGGAGCTGTACTTCAGTTAAGACCACGGTCGCTTCCTTCCTGGATGCAGAGGGAAACGACTTATGCCGTACAAGGTTCCAGCAAGTGATAATCACTCTCAGCTGAGACATTTGGTTATGTCCCATTGGGAGATGGAGTCAGGCCACTCCACTTCCAAATAAGCTGAGAGCGATAAAAGGTACAACGAAGGTATGGAGGACTTCCCTTCGGGTTTCTCGGAGGGAAGCAGTGCTATTATGTCGTCTTCGGATCGGCCACGGTGTAGTAACGCACTCTTCCGGTGTGTACTTGCGCCGATCATCTTATCGTGGTACACGTGGACCTGGTCGATCTGCGCCGTACTCTGAAACTCCGGAATACCATCTCCCTCATCCTGCGAGATGACGAGTAGTCAGCAGACCTCGTCATCCGTTTTGAACTATAGTGGTTTGTTTTATCACATGTAAAGGTAGTGTTTCGTATTCGTCTTTGTAATATTGTTCATTACGTTTTATTAATTTGACTTTGTTTTAGTTTATCTTTGTGTATTTTAATTTTTTTTAAAATAGTAATTTGCATGATATTATTTATTAAGTTTATTTATTGTCGCTTTAACTTAGAAAGTCATATCGCGACATTCATAATTATACATAAAGGAATAATTACATTGGTTACATAGAGTTACAATTGAGGAGTTGGATGCAATAACAGCGTAAGTAGACTTACGTTATTTTGAGAAACGGAAGCTTGAAGTTTATAAATGTTCTGAGTTAAAAGTAATGTTAGGAATCAACCTTAATTTCATTTAAGGACATTGAAAAGAGCCAGGAAATGTATTTCCCAAAGAATTTTATTGATCTGTTAGCTAATAAGAAAGACAGAGTTATTTAAAATTTCATTTTATACGCTGTTATTGCATGATGAGCAGGAATATTATATTTTGCCATACACCAGTATTGATCAGGGAGTTAGGAAAGCATGATCGCCCACTATAGAGGAACAAAAGTGGCAGTTTATCCCACCTCAGTTCTCCAAAATGTCTAAACTTAATAAAATTAAGAATAAATTCCTAAAAAAAAAAACAAAAATTTGTCAACTAAGACAGGTAAAACCATTAAATTTATTCTTTATTTAATATTCACCTTTTTCGTTCTTTTCTCGTAAAGAGTCAAGAGAATTTTGTTACAGTGCTCTCTACAACTATGGTATTAGGCTACGGTAATTGAACCCCCCAACAAATAGTTGAAATGTTATAAAATTAGTAACATTTCTTTCTGAACAACTTTTATTCCTATTTTCATTTACAAAATGATTCTCTAAACCTAAAAGAAAATAAAAGGAACAAAAAACAGATCGCAAAGTATATAATTGGGATTTAGACATTGTGTGTCTTACTTGTTTGAAATACTCAAATGCATCATTGATCAAAATTGGGATGATTCATCTTCACATGCTGCATTAGCAGACTCTAGGGAATCATTACACACAGACATGACTTTCACATAGCACTCAACATTTTCAGTTTTTAAGTATTTTATTAGTGAAGTAACATCAACCCTTTTGTCTGCTTTTACACAACACTTTCTTACACCATGTAGCCTCAAATCATTAAAACTGAGAAAGCTATTATTCCTCTTTAAGAAGGTAAATGACACATAGGAGTGCAGGACTGTGACTCTGATACAACACCATTACGGTAATAATGTCACACAAACTTCTGTATCGTGAATCTGTTGCTTTTAGCAGAAGGCATTCTTAGAAACATAGGTCAACAAGCTGATAACCAGTCTTTTATTAAATGTGACACCACAAAAACCTTCTCTTCCACTCGCTGACATCTTCTCCAGCCAGAGAACTGGCGATAACTTAACGTGCCACTCGTGAAGCATGCCTCATGCAATAACAGCGTAGCGCATGGTACCAGTTTTAGTGAGCTCCTGACCTCTAGCGGCATCCTAGCGAACTAAGACCTGGACTGGGTTGTAGTGAAGGGGCCAGGAAATCCGAAAACAGTATTCATGCAATAACAGCGTAAGTAGACTTACGCTGTTATTGCATCTAGCTCCTCAATTGCAAAAATAACAATAGTACGTATTGATCAGATAGTGATTACATGTCATTGAATAGATTTTTTGCCTAAAAAACGTAATGATTTTTTTACATTGAGTATCTTTGTTCAAGATGTCACATACACTATTCTGTTTTAAATTACACAATTGTCTTTCGTATAGATGGCATTCTAGTAAAATGTGCTCAACAGTTTTTCTTTTTTTTGACAGGTGTCACATATTGGTGGAGGTTTCTTAGAGAACTTATGTACATGAGTCGGTTTGCTATGGCCTATACGTATTCTAGTAATGAGCACTTGATCTCGACGCTGAAGGAATGAAACATCAAATTTATCTGTAGATCCACGCCTGATATCATGGGGTCTTGTGGTTGTTCCCGTGTCCACTCATTTAACCATTGCCTTCAGATCTTTGTAGGAAGAAAAGGAGCAACATCGGTGTAGGGGACTGGAAAGTTTTTATCATGTACAGGAAAATGAGTTGTTTCTTCAGCTGATATTGCATTTTAAGGCAATGTCTTATTCTACCATAATCTATAATTTTACCGAAAATTAGGCATTGCGAATTAGATCCATTGATTATTTTAAATTCACAATCATTGTTCATTTTTATTTGCTTTAAATTCTAGTCAGTGGATACATTTTAATTATCATATCATGTCGTCCATCCCGTACCATTAGGAGCCGATGACCTTAGATGTTAGGCTCCTTTAAACAACAAGCATCATCATCAGCTTCCTTCGTACTCCTAAGCCGTTTCATATCTCATAGTTGCAATAAGACCTATCTGTGCCCGTGCGACGTAAGGCAGATTGTAAAAAAAAAAAAAAAAAAAAAAAAAAAAAAAATCTTATTCCCCATCAGAGCCGCCCCCAGATAGTTTGGATATTATCAGAGAAAATGTTATTGTTCTTTATTATTTCGTTTACAGTACTGCATTATCTCGTTGGCTACGATGAAGTATTTTATTGCACGATGCTGAAAGCAGAACTTCATTTACGGCCGTCCTTACGGACTATAAACTGTTCAGATAAGATTCTCTGTACATCATGGCAGTATAAAGAAAACGTGGTTCGCACGAAAGTTAAAAATAACTCCAATACTTAACTTCCCTATTCAATGTTGTAAAAGCTGTCGACATCGTTGCATTATTTCACTCTTTGAGGAACGTGGGGTTTGCGGAGGGCGATGCTGATGAATACAAGACAATTTACGGAGTTAAAAGATATTTCAACAAAATGTATTGTAGTAGATCATTTTGGTTATAACTAGGGCTCGGATTTTTTTATGTGATATCGAACAGCGAAATACGTGCGTAATAATATAGCAAATATCAGAGAAATAATATGTAATCGATTATGTAATATTTAGGGAAAGGATTTTAAGAGGGCAAGTATGGTCAGAAAAGGAGCAAAAAAGGTTCTGAAAATACATACAAAAAGGTGTTGCATGAACTTTATTTATAACTGTTACGGGAATATCGTGGAACAGAGAGGTGAAAGAAAGTGCCGGGGTGAATGAGCAGACAGGAAAAAGACCAGAGCATGAGTTGAAGTACTACATTTTGAAATGTTATTTCTTTCCTTTTTTTTTTTTTAAATGTGAGAGATAGATAATCTGAATGAAATGGCGTATAGCTTTTAGTGGCGGGAGTGTCCAAAGACATTTTCGACTCGCCAGGTGCAGGTCTTTCGAATTGACACCCGTAGACGACCTGCGCGTCATGATGACGAGGAAATGATGATGAAGACGACACATACACCCAGCCCCCGTGCCAGAGAAGTTGACCAGTGATGGTTAAAATTCCCGACCCTGCCGGGAATCGAACTCGGGACCCCTGTAATCAAAGGCCAACACGCTAACCCTTTAGCCATGGAACCCGACATCTGAATGAAAAACCACAATAAAATGATGAACTCCTCAGCTCGCACAACAACAATGGCTTAAAGTTAAAAATCAGGTACAATATTAGAAAGAATTATCAACGTGATAATTTACAGGGCAGGTACACTTTTACAAGAGCTTGTTTGCTCCATTCATTTACATTCTAGGAGACCGAGCTCCAAAAAGTTACTGTAGTCCAGCCTCTAAAAGGCACAAGCTTCTTACAAAATTATGCCTCACAAACTTCAAAAACTGTGTTTACAGTCACTTACACTCAACAGTCTGTTACACAATCGTCTATAAACAATTACCAAATATACAGGGGCAATGAGTGCCCATTCTAAATGTTCTTAATATAAACATAAAGGGTTTAACTCGAACGGCCATGAGCAGAAGGCTAGGAGGCGAAACACTTGCACCCTGTACTGTGGAGGGGTCACTAAAAGAGAACTATTAAATGCCTGAAGAGTGTTAAGATTTTAGAGGTTTTGAAAATCTTAGTTACCCCACACCAAGTTGAATGGGAATCAACAGAGGGTGATCACTCTTTGTTCCCTTAATTTACATGTTTCCCAGCAGGGATTTGAACAAAGTCCTCAGACTTACTGAAAATTTACATTGAAATTATGGCTTTAGACTTCACATGATGAAAAGAAGTTTGAAACCTTCCCCTCAAGTTATCTGCCTGGAGCTATCACATGTTAAGAAATTTCTGCCATTACCTTGAGTAGTTGGGCAGCCCCTGCCTCCTAATAAAAGTAATCGCCCACTACACCGCGCCGCGCCGCGCAGCGCAGCCGAGAAGAAATTTCCGTGGTCTGCTTCTTGTGAAATGAAATGGCTTAACGCCCACTGCAGGGAGCCGCGCCGCGCCGCGCGGAACAAGCTTGTGGAATTTCCGCACCAGAAGCCCCCAGGTTTCTGGAACGGAACTTTTTCCTTTCGGCGCGCTTGTATGGGCGAGGGTAGAAGGAAGGAATAACGGAAAGAATGTGGTTTCGTGGCGTTTCGGCAGTCTTCGTGAGTCCTCGACTAGTACCAGCACGCTCGTACCTTCACGCGGTTAGTGGTATTGTGCACTGTACGCCTTTCTCGGCGAAAGGTGATATTTTCTCGCTCTACACATGGCTTTTTAATTTGCTAGTTGCTTCACGTCGCACCGACACAGATAGGTCTTATGGCGACGATGGGACAGGAAAGTGCTAGGAGTGGGAAGGAAGCGGCCGTGGCCTTAATTAAGGTACAGCCCCAGCATTTGCCTGGTGTGAAAATGGGAAACCACGGAAAACCATTTTCAGGGTTGCCGACAGTGGGGTTCGAACCTACTATCTCCCGAACACTAGATACTGGCCGCACTTAAGCGACTGCAGCTATCGAGCCCGGTACACACGGCATAACTAGGTTCAATAGTTCATAGAATTTTTCTTGGGACATACGAAAGCAGTGGAAAAATTTACTTCGGTCCTTTAGTAGATCAGGAAATAAATGGTGAAACCCTTCGTTCGTTTCCCTTTTCTCATAATTGTTGTGGGCCCAAACTTTTCTTTCGCGTTTTTCTTCTTCCTCATTTGCAAGTATCGCAACTGCAAATAATAAGTCCTCCTCGGAACTGGAACTCATATTTCTGTGTGAGCTGCACTTCCCCAACTGGAGAGAGGCGGCGCGGCGCGGTGAGGTGTGCTGTATGGGCGAAGTCTCGGAAAATGGCCCGTGGAATGTTCCACAAGATTGTTCCGCGCGGCGCGGCGCGGCGCGGTTCCCTGCAGTGGGCGATTACCTTAATGGGACCATTTTCTGTGTTGCTATTGGCCGGCTAAAGGTAATCGCCCACTGCAGGGAACCGCGCCGCGCCGCGCGGAACAAGCTTGTGGAACATTCCACGGGTCATTTTCCGAGACTTCGCCCATACAGCACACCTCACCGCGCCGCGTCTCTCCAGTTGGGGAAGTGCAGCTCACACAGAAATATGAGTTCCAGTTCCGAGGAGGACTTATTATTTGCGGTTGCGATATTTGCAAATGAGGAAGAAGAAAAACGCGAAAGAAAAGTTTGGGTCCACAACATTTATGAGAAAAGGGAAACGTACGGAGAGTTTCACCATTTATTTCTTGATCTACTAAAGGACCGAAGTAAATTTTTCCACTGCTTTCGTATGTCCCAAGAAAAATTCTATGAACTATTGAACCTAGTTAAGCCGTGTGTACCGAGTTCGATAGCTGCAGTCGCTTAAGTGCGGCCAGTATCTAGTGTTCGGGAGATAGTAGGTTCGAACCTCACTGTCGGCAGCCCTGAAAATGGTTTTCCGTGGTTTCCCATTTTCACACCAGGCAAATGCTGGGGCTGTACCTTAATTAAGGCCACGGCCGCTTCCTTCCCACTCCTAGCCCTTTCCTGTCCCATCGTCGCCATAAGACCTATCTGTGTCGGTGCGACGTGAAGCAACTAGCAAATAAAAAAGCCGTGTGTAGAGCGAGAAAATATCACCTTTCGCCGAGAAAGGTGTACAGTGCACAATACCACTAACCGCGTGAAGGTACGAGCGTGCTGGCACTGTCGAGGACTCACGAAGACTGCCGAAACGCCACGAAACCACATTCTTTCCGTTATTCCTTCCTTCTACCCTCGCCCATACAAGCGCGCCGAAAGGAAAAAGTTCCGTTCCAGAAACCTGGGGGCTTCTGGTGCGGAAATTCCACAAGCTTGTTCCGCGCGGCGCGGCGCGGCTCCCTGCAGTGGGCGTTAAGCCATTTCATTTCACAAGAAGCAGACCACGGAAATTTCTTCTCGGCTGCGCTGCGCTGCGCGGCGCGGTGTAGTGGGCGATTACCTTAAGAAACCAAAACACTGATTACAGGAACGAAGTAGAAGAGGTCCAACCTTTTAGAGAGTAAGGGTATCTGGAAATGAAAAGGGTGGGCCATGAAGTGCTAACTACTGCCTGCGAAATTGGCTCTGCAGAAGAAAATATTCTAGTTTTTATTACTTGAAACATCAGCGCCACGCTCCAGCCCACTTTCGATGCTCCCTATCACGTGTAAGAGGGTTGGTGACATCGCACTTTCTGCTACTATAGGGTTCAGACTTCCGGATCCCAGGATAGCGGGTTCAAATCCGAGAGAGGTGCTCGGATTTATGAAAGGTGTAAACAAAGTCCACTCAGCACTCCATGTCGTTCGATGTCGTAAATAAAAGAACAGAATTAATTAAAATTTGGCCATAGACGCCCAAGAGAGATTCGGCAGTACTTCTTGTTTGAATCCGCCTCGGTAGTTTAGTGGTTTAGAAATCAGCTGATAAGCTGCCAGCTCTGGAGGCTCGGGTTCGCTTCTCCGCTCTGCCACGAAATTTGAAAAGTGGTACAAGGGCTGCAACGGAGTCTACTCAGCTTCGGGAGGTCAACTGAGTAGGGGGGGGGGTTCGATTCCCACCTCAGCCATTCTCGAAGTGGTTTTCCGTGGTTTTCCACTTCTCCAGGCAAATGCTGGGATGGTACCTAACGTAAGACCAAGGCCGATTCCTTCCCTTGTCTCTCCCTTCCAATCTACCCATTCCCCCACAAGGCCCCCGTTCTGCATAGCGGGTGAGGCCGCCTGGGCGAGGTACTGGTTCTTTCCCCAGTTGTATCCCCGACCCAAAGTCTCACGCTCCAGGACACTGCCCTTGAGGCGGTAGAGGTGGGATCCGTCGCTGAGTCTGAGGGAAAAACCGACCCTGGAGAGTAAACGGATTAGAAAAGGAAAGAAAGACGACCTCTTGTTTGAATAATTACCCCCTCCCCCCACTTCTTACATTAAAAGAAATCAACTGATTCACCAGAATGATCCGAAAGTCTGTTACAAGATGCCTGCGAAGTTCAGCAGGTTTCGCACGGTCGTTCGAGAGAATGTCAGAATATTTAACACACTGAAGTTGTTGTTGTTGGTTGTTGCAGATATTCCATCACAATCTGTTTTTTATATCTTTCTTCAGTGGTAGACCTCGAGAAGCAACTGAACTAAGAAATGCACGTCCCGACAGCTTATTAATATTAGCATATTTTTCTTCATCAGTATTGTGATGTCGTTTAAGCCAACGATCATTAAAACCATACTTATAAAATGGTTATGATTATTGGTACAGTAGCTGCCTGGCCGAGGCAAAGGCATGCTCGGTTCGCGTGGAAGGACGTAGGTTCGATTCCCCGTCAGGGAGTCGTAAAATTTAAGAAACGAGATTTCCACTTCCGCAGGTGCATATGATCCTGAGGTTCACCTAGCCTACACCATAACTGAGTACCAGGTTATTTGCTGGGGGTAAAGGCGGCCGGGCGTAGATTCAATCACTCTACCCCATCAAGTGCCGAGACGACGGATAGTGGAAGCCTGTACGTACGGAGATGGCTTCGCTTTGCTTTGCTTTTTGGTAGCCTGAATGTAGTCTTACCTAGGTCAGAAGACTACCGAGAGTGGATGCTGCACAGTTAAATTCAAATGCCGTATTGCTCAGGCGAAAAGAGCGTATATGGGTGGGGGCGCAGATGAAGAATGCACCCACGGTATACCTTGTCTATCGTTGCCTGTGATTACTACCTACTATATGAGGAACACGACGGGAATACCGGCGCCCGTGATTAGTACACCTAGGTGAGGAACACCATGGGGTTGTGTTGCCTATGAGTCACGCCATTATGTGAAAAACACCGTAGGTCTGCGTTACCTGTGCGAAGTACAATACTTGTGAGTAGTACCATGTGTGGAATACCATGAGTTACGCTACTTTTGATTAGTACCGCAATATGACAAAATACAATTGTTTTACTTTATTGGCGATAAGTACCAATATGAGGGGCCGATGACCTGGATTTTGGACTCCTTTTAGACAACAAGCATCCTCGATTCAGTATTGTGCTTTAGAAACAATCCCTTGGTCAGTAATACTATTGTTTATGATAGGTTTCTGGGTCGGATCCACTGACTGTTTTAAATTCACATCCATCCATCCATCCATCCATCCATCCATCCATCCATCCATCCATCCATCCATCCATCCATCCATCCATCCATCCATCCATCCATCCATCCATCCATCCATCCATCCATCCATCCATCCATCCATCCATCCATCCATCCATCCATCCATCCATCCATCCATCCATCCATCCATCCATCCATCCATCCATCCATCCATCCATCCATCCATCCATCCATCCATCCATCCATCCATCCATCCATCCATCCATCCATCCATCCATCCATCCATCCATCCATCCATCCATCCATCCATCCATCCATCCATCCATCCATCCATCCATCCATCCATCCATCCATCCATCCATCCATCCATCCATCCATCCATCCATCCATCCATCCATCCATCCATCCATCCATCCATCCATCCATCCATCCATCCATCCATCCATCCATCCATCCATCCATCCATCCATCCATCCATCCATCCATCCATCCATCCATCCATCCATCCATCCATCCATCCATCCATCCATCCATCCATCCATCCATCCATCCATCCATCCATCCATCCATCCATCCATCCATCCATCCATCCATCCATCCATCCATCCATCCATCCATCCATCCATCCATCCATCCATCCATCCATCCATCCATCCATCCATCCATCCATCCATCCATCCATCCATCCATCCATCCATCCATCCATCCATCCATCCATCCATCCATCCATCCATCCATCCATCCATCCATCCATCCATCCATCCATCCATCCATCCATCCATCCATCCATCCATCCATCCATCCATCCATCCATCCATCCATCCATCCATCCATCCATCCATCCATCCATCCATCCATCCATCCATCCATCCATCCATCCATCCATCCATCCATCCATCCATCCATCCATCCATCCATCCATCCATCCATCCATCCATCCATCCATCCATCCATCCATCCATCCATCCATCCATCCATCCATCCATCCATCCATCCATCCATCCATCCATCCATCCATCCATCCATCCATCCATCCATCCATCCATCCATCCATCCATCCATCCATCCATCCATCCATCCATCCATCCATCCATCCATCCATCCATCCATCCATCCATCCATCCATCCATCCATCCATCCATCCATCCATCCATCCATCCATCCATCCATCCATCCATCCATCCATCCATCCATCCATCCATCCATCCATCCATCCATCCATCCATCCATCCATCCATCCATCCATCCATCCATCCATCCATCCATCCATCCATCCATCCATCCATCCATCCATCCATCCATCCATCCATCCATCCATCCATCCATCCATCCATCCATCCATCCATCCATCCATCCATCCATCCATCCATCCATCCATCCATCCATCCATCCATCCATCCATCCATCCATCCATCCATCCATCCATCCATCCATCCATCCATCCATCCATCCATCCATCCATCCATCCATCCATCCATCCATCCATCCATCCATCCATCCATCCATCCATCCATCCATCCATCCATCCATCCATCCATCCATCCATCCATCCATCCATCCATCCATCCATCCATCGCGTTTTTTATTCTGGTCAGTGGATGATTTTGAACTTTTGATTTTGAAATTTCACATATTTCGCCTCATTTCGTACCATTAAGAGCCGATGACCTAGATGTTAGGCCTCTTTAAACAACAACAATCATCATCATCATTATCGTCATCATCATCACTACATGCCAGTCAATGTAGTCTTCCCCTCCGAATGAGAATGCTATATTCATTTGTATGGACGGTTGTGTATTGAATGCCTGTGAAACGTGGGCACTAAATAAAAATGAAAAGAACCGTCTTGAAGCCTTTGAGATTTGGTGCTATCGTAAGATGATAAATTTGAGCTGGAGAGATAAAGATGCCAAACACCAGAGTTTTAGACACGGTGGACAAACGCAAATCAATCCTTCGCACCGTCCGTAACTATCGTTTTGCCTGGTGGGGTTGCACAATGCGCCATTCCATTTTCGTGAGAACTGTGAAAGAAAGACTTCATTGAAGAAAAACATCCACGAGGAAGACCTAGAAATACCCAGACATGCCAGCTCCCCCGATTTAAGCGGGAGACTCCCTATTTTTGGTCCTTCTTCCCTCTTTCCTGATCGCAGAGACTTATCTCCCGATTTAGAGAACAGATTTGGTATTCCTGTACTTTTTGAAAATCCCAGGTTTGATGTTCACTGGGCACTGGCAAGACAGATGCAATCAGCTGGTGGTGTTCTTAAATATGACAGAATCTCTAACGTAATGCTTTTTATCATTTCCACATAGCAATGCCAAATGTGAGAACAGTTATGAATATATTTACAAGCACAAAAACTAAATTCAGGTCAAAGCTTTCCGAAAACGATTTCTGGAAGAAAAATTACTTAAAACTCGTTCAACTAGGCCAGTGCTTTGAGCATAAATCTAGTTCAGAAATTTATGAAGAGGGCTAAGGCAGTTTCAATGAAGAATCACGTGTTTTAAAGCTCAGATACGTGCAGTGTTACAATATTTATAAAATAGATGCAATTGTTCAGTCTAAATGAATTAAATAAAATGATTTAAAATTAATAAGAGAGATTACACAATTGAGTAGTCACTATCACTATGAGCCATATTCATGGTAGGTTTTCATGAGGTCTCTCCATCTGGAACGGTCTTGAGCGATATTCTGCCAGTTGATCCCAGTAATCTTCCGGATGTCTTTATCCCATCTGTCCGGTGGTCTTCCCTTGGATCTCAGATGATCTTTCGGACTCCACTCAAGCACGAGCTTTGTCCGCCTACCATCAGTTCTCCGAGCAACATGGCCTGCCCACTGCCATTTTAGGGTAAACACACTTTCTAAAATGTCACTGACCTGTGTGACTGACCTGAGGGAATCCGTCATTGAAGCAGGCGTGGCGATTATGCTTCACATCCTTTAATTCAAAAGACAATTGAGTAGTAAAAAGTGTTAAATATTCCTCAAAGTTACGTCATCAATAATGTGTAGTAACATGTCGGGAATAAAAACCCTCCTGATTTTTGGCTTTTGAAAGTTGGCACGTCTGAATACCTTTCTCAGGCCCGAATTCACCAACGTCGGTTACTTTTACTGTTGTGTTAGTTCTCTAAAACTCGGATAACGCCCACGTCTGTATTCACCACAGAATTTATTTTCTCGGTTTACCAAAACTAAGTTTCGTTTCAGTCTGACTGAGTTTGTACCTTGAATTTTTCATGGTACTGACGCACGGAAAACAAATGACTACGTGCTGCCGCCACTATCGAAATGTAAATAAGTTTTTGTTTCCATTCGGAGTTTGCAACTAATTTATCATAAATTATGTCCGCTATTGACCAGAAACGAAGAAAGAAACCTAATAGGACTTTCCAAGAGAATGATTTCGAGTTGTTAGGGTAAACTTGGGAAATATGGGCACCATAAGGTATATCTGAAGAAAAGGAGCACTAAAACAACTTCCATTTTCCTGGTAAAAAATCCTTGAAAACTTACAACCATTTCCATTCGAATAAAGCTTGAACTAGCTTCTATCCCATAATGGTTGACATACTGTGCAACTGCCCATATTTGCCAAACTCTTAAGGTAATATGGGCACAAGTTATTAAATCACAATTAGAGGCACTGATATGGTTATATTAATTTTGCATTGTAATAAGGTGGTTGTATTGAACATACATATATGAAATAAGGGTAAATATATATTATAATTAAACACTGATCATGAACAAATGCTACCAAGGAAGTAGAACTAATACCATTATTAAGTTATCAACTCGGAATCACTTGAATTGAATTAGAGAATGTAAGTAACATAAAACTGGCCAAAACCGTGTGTAAAATGAAAAGTAAAAGGATTAACAGAAACAGTCACATGAGAGCACTCTGAGTCATAAATACTGACAAGGTTTTTAACTGCCCTCATCACAATAGAAAGAATCGCCTTCCATCTCTACGCACTCCTCATGGAACCACTTAGCACATGAACCACAACACTTAGCCCACTTCTGCCCTTCATTCTCATCACAATAATTCCCCTTACACACAGGACAAATACAGGAAACTTTGTTGCTCCGTATGGCTTTACGCTTTGCGGCTAAACCTCCTCTACTGACTCCTGCGATAGGCCTAGCCCTTTTCTGCGCTGAAGCCAGATTTTCTTCACTTGCAAGTTCTCTTGCAGAACACTTACGTCTTCCCCGGTTACTAGTCGTCATCTTCAGTTTTGGAACTGGACTAATTTTTTCCTTTTTCACATACAACTTGGCCACCCCTCGTGTTCATTTGGAGTCCTGACGCGTCGGCATTAAATATTCTGGCCGGCTTCTTTAGCAGATTCAAATCCTTCATCTTCTTTATCAAGAATTTTAAGTTTGTGTAAGCACATTATAAGTTCTAGATGCTTGTAAATGATTACAATCGCCATTTCTTACTGTTATTACAACACGCGACATATCCTCTTTATCCCATTTCTGGCGGATACCCGCTCGTTCATTCCCATTTTGCATCATAATCTGGGAGAAAAGGAAAAATTATTTATTTTTTGCGAAATAGCTACATGCTATATTAATCGATTAGCATGAAAACGTACAGATTGCCGTAGAAATAAAAAAGAATATGTCTATCTCAGAGCCCGTCACGTAAATACAATGTAATTTGATGATGCCCATATTACCTACAATGTCACTGCCCATTTTTGCCTTAGTGCCACATTTCAGAAGTTGGCATTAATGGGAAAGAACTAACTCCCAAGCGCGTATCCTCTCGCTACAACATACCCTACACTAACCTTGCAAGCTACCCCTAGTAATATTTCTTGAAAAATAAACTTATTTTGCATGTAGTGCCTTAAGTAAATTAACTGAGTTATTATAACGCCTCGATTTTGGAAGAGTAGACTGGTCTACTTACCTCAAACCATGTTCTTTTCAGCTTCCGTTAGCACAATAGAAGACAACCTTTAACACACTGAGCAGGCATGACACTTCACGATCACCAACCTATCAGAGCGCATGCTTCTACTCGCTACCACTGCGTGAAAAATGAAAAATTTATTAAATCTGCCCATATTACCTTAGTGCCCATATTTGCCAAGTTTACCCTATTGAATTTGGTGGCAGAAAGCATGAACATAATAGAGAATAAGAAAACAAATTATTGCGTACACATTTCACTCCAAAAATAAAGCAGTATTCCTTAATTCTTCATTACAAAGTCATCCAGCCGTGAACCGCACAAGATATAAGCTACAATAGAAAATTCATCTTAGGTCTACTTATGTGTTGGGAATTGCAGGTTATGTTCGTTCATGGACAACACTCGCAATGTGTTTCAAAATCAGTGTCATCGTAGTCTTCAAAGCATGCACGGCGTTCTTTTTATCCACCTAGGACGTTTTATTGCATGAGCTTGGTCATATTCCTTGTCGTTGTGATTTTCTCTTTCAGTCAAATATTCCAGCCGCGCACGAACTGCCATTTTGAAAGGCTTATCGTATTCACAAAGACGCACACACGAGATGCTGTCACTTGTGTCCGCTGTTTTATTTAAAAATTATAAACACATTATAAACACACATTAGTGAACCACCATCTTGAAAAGAACACTTGACTGCCACATTAGCATGTCAAGGAACTACCAGCACAACAAAATTACAACATGATTTCATACACTGAATTCGACTAACGACTCACTGACAACTTTATTCAATTCCCAAGACGGTCCTTTATATACCTTGCCTGGCCAGGCTTCTAGAAAAGTATGACACAACATATTTTCTCGTATCTTCTCGAGTCTCCAATAACCTATATACAAATGGATAAAGCATTCCATAAAATTCGAGTGACAAAGGTGCGTTGTTCACACTATTACCCTGTGTTGCACAACATTACATTGGATTTATACATCATATTTACAGGTAATAATAAATTGTATACTATTAATTACGTGTTCCTTCATTAAATAAAGTCGTATTATTATGCATACAGCAGATGAATCGTGACATAACCTCACATGTTTTGTTACACAAGACAAATAATAAATGATAATAAATGATATACTACGATGTAAGTCCGTATTGACAGCATGTCGTACGTAACTACGTAGATGATGATGATAATAATAATAATAATAATAATAATAATAATAATAATAATAATAATCTTTTGCTACCGCTTTTTCCCCCACACCTGTGTGGTCGCGGGTGCGAACTGCGTCACACATGTGGATTTGGTCCTGTTTTTACGGCCGCATGCCCTTCCTGACGCCAACCCTCTGTGGAGGGATGTAATCAGTATTGCGTGTTTCTGTGGTGGTTGATAGTGTAGTATGCTGTCTGAATATGATAAGGAGACTGTTGGGACGGACACATATACCCAGTCCCCGAGCCAGAAGAATTAATCAGAAGCGGACGGGAATCGAATCCTGGACCCTCTGAATCGAAGGCCAGTACGCTGACCATTCAGACATTGCATCGGACTAATACAGTATAATAATAATAATAATAATAATAATAATAATAATAATAATAATAATAATAATAATAATAATAATAATAATAATAATAATAATAATAATAATACTGTACCTACTAATCGAGCTCGATGTTTTCACTATTTACCCATGGGTTTAGAGAATTGTTTCCAAGTTATAATAGTCCATTACACTCTTGCATCAGGCTATTATATTTCCTGTTTTACCGGCCAGCCTTTCTTCGGTAAAGTTTTAAACCGAGGTAATACCAGTTATCCGAGATAATGCAGTTAGTGAATAAAAATGTAACTGTTATCTCGGTTTTCTTAGTTTTTTTCGCTATCTGCTTTACGTCACACCGACACAGATAGGTCTTATGGCGACGATCGGACAGGAAAGGCCTAGGAATGGGAAGGAAGCGGCCGTGACAAGGTACACCCCCAGCATTTGCCCGGTGTCAACATGGGAAACCACGGAAAACCATCTAAGGGCTGCCGACAGTGGGGTTCGAATCCGCTATCTTCCGCATACGAGCTCACAGCTTCGCGCCCCTAACTGCACGGCCAGCTCGCGCTGGTGAATATGGACCGTAGATACATTGTAATTGACAGCCAGGCACAGATTTTTTTTTTTTCTCTATTTGCTTTACGTCGCACCGACACAGATAGGTCTTACGGCGACGATGGGACAGGAAAGGGCTAGGAGTGGGAAGGAGGCGGTCGTGGCCTTCATTAAGGTATAGCCCCAGCATTTGCCTGGTGTGGAAATGAGAAACCACGGAAAACCATTTTCAGGGCAGGCACAGAATTATGTTTCAGTGAAGGAAGCGGCAGATAACAGGATAATCTGGAAATGTTTTATGGCAAATGGTCAGTCTTGGGACTTACAACCAGTAATGATGATGTTATGATGGCTGTCAGCAGATATCAAACGAATGCATAAATTGTACCAACAATCGGAGAACTGTATTAGCAATGCGGCTCTGATATTGTTACCACACAATTCCCCTATTTGGAATATTAGTTCGTGGACTCCCAGAAATAGCTTCGAGGGTCCGCGGACTGTTTGCGGACCACACTTTGAAAACCACTGCTCTAGAGTCTGGAAAATATTCTTTAGAAAATGTTGTTTAATTTTTTTAATCGTTGCTTTTTATTTAAAAAAATAATATTTGTGCTTCGAATTGTTAAGTAATGAAGTTACTTTGCTTGGGTATAGGAAACGAGCTATTTCAAAGCATAAATAAAATACATGCGTAAACATGAGCCCATTATCTGGGCAAATTCTGCAAGCGCGCACGGCATAACCGCCCAAAAGCTGGTTCTGTTCCCGTGGTTTCCACAACTGCGGCCGTTAAACCCATTTTTGGAATCGTAAACACGGAGTTTGCCGAAGTTGAGGAACGAACGGGCGTAACAGGCGACCTCTATGGACATTTACAAAGATATATTTTGAAGTAATGGGGATAAATACATTTTCCCTCGTCGGATTACAGTAAAAAGCAAATCAATATTCGGTGAAGGAAAACAATGTAAAAGTTCAATTTTTAACCCATAAACGTGTGCCTTGCCTTTAAATCGTTGATGGGATGAGTGATAATATCGAAGCCATGGCGGCCATGTTTTTATGAGACAGTAATTTGTAAGCCTTAAAAAACGTACTCCAGTAAATGTAAATGTTGTCAACTTCCATGGTTCACTGTGTAATGCAGAACGGCGCTCATCTAATATTTTGCGTGCCTTAGGTGTCAGTGACCTTTAGAGGCAAGAGATTATGTCCTCCAGCGATAATGTAATTGACTGACTGTCTGTCGGCTCGTCTAATTTATTGGAGTGATATTGTGAGGCCGCGAGGAATGTCTTACGATGAGCTGGTCCTTGTGCTGCTGGTGTACTACGAGTTCTGTGCGGCACTGCCTCTGTCAACCTGGACGGTCTGTTTCGTCGCGGTGGTGGCGTTGTATTTGTTAGGGGTCACACACATCTATAGAGAACACAGAATTTTGTACTTTGTGAGAGAAACATTAATGGTTACGGGCCATGTAGCTGTCAGCTTGCTTGCATTCGGGAGATAGTGGGTTCGATCTGTAACATCGATAGCCCATAAGATGACTTTACGTCGTTTCTCATTTTCACACCAGGCAATTGGGACGCTGTACCTTAATTCCACGGTCGCTTCCTGCCCATTCCTATTGCTGCGGTTTACTTGTCAGCGTAGGATTTACAATTCATTTTCTTCTGTCTCCTTCGTCCTGCCTTTTCCCAATTGCTTGGAATTCGCACTACTTGTTGATTTGACGGCCGTGTGTTTCTCCGGACGTCAATCTCATGTGGAAGGATGTATTCACTATTACGTGTGTTACAGTAAGACAAACGCAAACGCCTAGTCCCCGAGTCAATCAATCACTACTGATCTGCATTTAGGGCAGTCACCCAGGTGGCAGATTCGCTATCTGTTGTTTTCCTAGCCTTTTCTTAAATGATTAAAAGAAATTGGAAATTTATTGAACATCTCCCTTGGTAAGTTATTCTAATACCTCACTCCTTTTCCTATAAACGAATATTTGCTCCAATTTGTCCTCTTTAATTTCAACTTTATCTTCATATTGTGATCTTTCGTACTTTTAAAGACACCACTTAAACTTATTCGTCTACTAATGTCATTCCACGCCATCTCTCCACAGACAGCTCGAAGCATACCGCTTGGTCGAACAGCTAGTCTCCTTTCTCCCAAGTCTCCCCAGCCCAAACTTTGCAACATTTTGGTAACGCTACTCTTTTGTCGGAAATCGCCTAGAACAAATCGAGCTGCTTTTCTTTGGATTTTTTTCAGTTCTTGAATCAAGTAATCCTGGTGAGGGTCCTATACACTGGAACCATACTCTAGTTGGGGTCTTACCAGAGACGTATATGCCCTCTCCTTTACATCCTTAATACAACCACTAAATACCCTCATAACCATGTGCAGAGATCTGTATCCATTATTCACAATCCCGTTAATGTGATTACCCCAATGACGATCTTTCCTTATATTATACTAACACCCCATAAGGAACATTCACCCAATCAACGCAGTAATTAAAACTGAGAGGACTTGTTCTATTTGTCTGTAAATAACCAGACGTAGCGAAAGTCCCCAACACTGCAGGGAACCTAGGACCGTCTGAAGCGACGCTGATCATTCAGCCAAGGAGCAGGACAATTAATTCTCTTCAACAAACACTCTTTGTTGACCTGTTGCTCCCTTTTTTTCAAATGTATGACAAAATTCCGCAGTCTTCAACCGACAAATCTTATCTTCAATTTTTTCACTTTCTCTTACGATGTGCTTCGTTTAACCTACCTCTTTGTGTTTAAATCTGGCTTTAGAGTACCTTGATTTATTTCATTAATAGTCGCTTCCAGATTTTTAGATTTAATCCTTGCCAGATGAACGTCCCCAAGTAGAATGCTCTTACAATGTCTTCCCCAGTGGGACCACAGAGTGACAGAACTTCGATGCGCAGAAAATCTCGTTACCCGGCGAGTACACAAGACGGGGACGTTCGACGGATAAAATATAGGCTGGCTATCGCTGACGTATCCTTTGGGAGATATATTTTTGTAACACAAAAAGTACTAGCTGATTAAAATCCCTCTCTCGAGGTACGTACGTCTGTTTCGATGCCAAGAACCTTTTAGAAAACAATATGCGTTGATGAATTAGAATAATTAATAAATGGAAACATAAATATTTCATCACCGGACATCGGCTCTAGCGTTTGTTTGCGTTTCTACTTAGAGCTCTGTCAGAACTCGGTGATAAATTGATCCTTTGCCGTTGTACACAGCTGTACTGTTCTGCCGGTGTTCTGTTTGTTTAGCTTATTGAGGTGGTATAATTATAACAATTTGCCAACTGGCACGTTTTTACGTAGAATACGCACCGCCTGAAAAGTATTGTTGATATAAAATATTTGAAATGTCATTGATGGTATTTTATTTCTAAACTCTAGGACCAACGTGATACAATAGCAATAGAGAGAGGCGAAAGCACTGCCTAGTGGAAGCTAATTGAACACATGTTTTCTGTTGTCAACGCAAGCAAGAGGGCATGGCTGTCTAGTGACGAAAACTATAAAAAATTCGCATTATAGAATCACTGGCGCAGAATTTAAAAAAATACCGTACCGTTAGCCGAAAGAGTGCACTAAGATCGTGTTCTGCAGTTAATAAAATATCGTTAGAATTCCCAACTGGTTTATTTTCATTTCCTGTAAATGGCAAATTAGCTAGGGGTGAGACTGGCATCAACTAACCTCAAGAAAATATACTGTAAACCATAAATATAAACATTTTATTCCTTCACATGTAATAATACGGTATATGCAAGGTTCTATACAACGAAAGTCGAAGTAGATGGCATTCCTTACAATGCTGCTCATTTATATGCTTTCAATACCAAGTCTGTGTCCTGTGTCCTAAAACAGAGGTAATGGTGAGGAGGAAGCAGCGTAATGTGACGATGACAATAATCAGCGCATGGGACAAGAAAAATCAATGAATGTCCAATGTCAGTAAAAAATAAAGTGTCTTAATAACAAATCCACCGAGCTCGATAGCTGCAGTCGCTCAAGTGCCGCCAGTATCCAGTATTCGGGAGATAGTAGGTTCGAACCCCACTGTCTGCAGCCCTGAAAATGGTTTTCCGTGGTTCCCCATTTTCACACCAGGCAAATGCTGGGGCTGTACCTTAAGGCCACGGCCGCTTCCTTCCCACTCCTAGGCCTTTCCCGTCCCATCGTCGCCATAAGAACTATCTGTGTCGGTGCGACGTAAAGCAACTGAAAAAAAAATAACAAATCCCGAAAGAGAAAACAGATTGGAAACAGAAGTTTTACGCCATTTAGAAGGAAAGATGTGTGAATGAAGATTAAAAATTACAGGATTACATTACCAAACACACTGTATAACAAGAAAAGGGGTGGTAAACGGATTATAATCCAGCGGAAGAAACACAATTTTGTAGGATGATACAGAAGAAGGACAATGACAGCTCATTTAAGACATACAAAGGTACTGTGTGGAGATGAGAAGAATGCAAGAATGAGGAATGTGGCCTGTAAGCACGAACTTCCTGTTCTGCCCAGACAGATCGGCTCTTATCTGCTCGTATCTGCTACACGAAAACATTGACTCACACTTTGCAGTTTGCTGGATTACAACTGACAAAAGCGATGAGCTGCCAGTAGAAGATAATATAAAGTCGCCTGGATAGTAGCACAGTTGCTATGGTAACCATTGCGTCACTGGCTCTGCTGGTGAAAACCCCTTCGCCCCGTGCCTCACCGGGCATGTGCATTCTTCCGATCTCCCAACAGTAGATACAATGACAAGTCTAACTGTGCTGTGTTTAGGCTTCAAGTGTTTATCATTCGTCATTGAATATGATTAGCGAGAGTTTGCCTCAGTCGACTTCCCCTCAGTATGTGCGATTTTTCTCTGTGGGCATGAAGGATTCTGCAGCAATAGTACATCGTAGTTCTGTAAAATAAGTGCAGGGCTGATTGGCACAGACTGTTAAGGCGTTGGCCTTTCTGACTCCAACTTGGCAGGTTCGATTCTGGCTTAGTCCTGTGGTATTTGAAGGTGGTCATATATGTCAGCCTCGTGTCGGTAGATTTACTGGCATGTAAAAGAACTTCTACGGGACACAGTTCAGGCACCTCGGCTTCTCCGAAAACAGTCAAAAGTAGTTAGTGGGACGTAAAAGCAATGGCATTATTATTATTATTATTATTATTATTAAATAAGTTTGAGAGCAACATAATGAGATTGTTCACTGGGTTTAGTAGCAGTTAACAAATGTTCATGGTCTGAGAATAAAGATAGGTTCAATATTGTAAATACATACGACTGATATTTCAGCATTTTTTTCCTTTTTTAGTTTTCCCCCAAAGTAAGAGAGTACAGAGTATACTATGACTATATTGAGTGGAATGTCATTTGTCTCCTTTCGTCCTCACAACTCATTGTTGTGTTAATTCCTTGTTCTTTAAAGTAAATATGAAACGTAATCCGATAAATAACCGTGGCTTTTAACACTTTCGTTGTCGGGCTGCATGGCTAAATGGTTAGCGTGTTGGCCTTTTGTCACAGGGTCCCGGGTTCGATTCCCGGCAGGGTCGGGAGTTAAAACCATAATTGGTTAATTCCCCTGGCACGGGGACTGGGTGTCGTCTTCATCGTCATTTCATCCTCATCACGACGCGTAGGTCGCCTACGGGAGTCAAATCAAAAGACCTGCACCAGACCTCTCCAGAGCTCACACGCCATTATTATTAACACTTTCATTGTGTAAACATTAATATGTGTTTAATTACAAATAAAAATTACAGAAAGAAATCTCAATTATCATTCAGTGATACATAAACTACGATATATCTTTAATTTTATTACTCCGATTAGTGCAGCGGCATTCTTGATGGCAACAATCTAACTCTTCACTTCTCGAACTTACGAAGTTCAATCAACACGCTGATCTTACGTTCTCGCGCCAACTCGCTTTGTTTTGACAGCACAAACCATGGCTGCTCTTCATCAACTTGACTTCACAAGGAGCGCTGATGTCAGGCATACCGCCCTCTGTTATTCTACCTCGTTGCTTAGGACGAACTTGATGCACAGTGGGTCTGAGATAATGAGAAGCAAAATACAGTACAGTACAGTAGTCTACTATATGAGAAGTGTCTGTTCAAAAGTCGCTATTCCCACTATGAGTCAGTTGTGGGAAAACGTATTTATATAAAAATGAATGTATGTTTGTATGTCTCGAAAGGACTCAAAAACTACTGGACCGATTTCGCTGAAAATTTGATATTTTTTCTTATTACTCCTGGGAGGGCTTAGGAAGTGGTTTGAACGAAATCCGATGGGTATTTCGGCATAGGAGGTAAAAAAAAAAAAAAAAAAAAAAAAAAAAAAAAAAAAAAAAAAAAAAAAAAAGCGAAGGTATGTAAACCGCATAACGAATCTGATCAGCGGGTTGCCTAACCAACAGTATGCAAAGATTATGATGTGTTTCTTAAAACTTTTCTTCGTCTTCTTCTATAAATGGTATATAAAAATGAAAAGTCCGACTTCAGTCCCCATGGCATAGGGGGTGAAAAAGAGTGGAGAAAGAAAATGTCGAAAATGACAGAGATAACGGGTGAATGTGTGTGCTTCAGCATAGCTCTCAATCAAACTATACACACATATAACTTACTATCTGGAAAAATTACTATAGGGGCAAGAAACCCCTAACACCCCTATTAAGGAAGGAGTGAAATGTAAAAATTCTAAAATGACCCATATTAGTGGAGAGTTCATAATCTTTGGAGTAGCCGAGATGAACCGTGACACTCGGAATGCCGCTTGAGCCGAAGTGCATTCCCAATCGGAATGGGGGTCAGAAGGGCGAAAGGAATGTCCAAAATGACCGAGATCATGGATGTACGTGTGCATATTCCAGCATATCTCTCAACTAAACATGATACTCATATGACTTACTGTTTGAAAAAAAAATACTAGGGTAAGACACCCCTACGGCGGGGGGGGGGGGGGGGGTTGAAAGGGGTGAAAAATTAAAATAGTAAACGACCAATAGGAAAAGTGAAAACGATGTATGTTAATAAATATAGTTTATATTTTGCATTTAATTAAATGGTTTAGAAACATCTAACGCGGTTGAATTAATAAACCTTCTAATAATAATAATAATAATAATAATAATAATAATAATAATAATAATAATAATAATAATAATAATAATAAAAACGGACGTACCCATGATCGGATGTGGTGCAACTTTTAAGGAATTGCGTCATTTTGGTCAGAATGGCTCGTGTCATTCGATAGTATTCAACTAGTGCAGTGCATATGGATGAACTACTTTTTTGGACATGGAAATGGCTACTTTTGAACAGATGCTCCTCATATGGAAATAGATCGACGTCAATATTGCGTGCTGCGAAAATCTGTACTTATACCACGGAGAGTCGTGGGAGTTTCACCGGACGTACTTCGAGCCTCTTTCGTCATCGGTGTGCTAGAGCCCGTACGTTCAGGCACTAATAGCTAAGTTGGCTAGTAGGAAGTGTCGTCTAGCCTGCTCGTCCGTAATTAATGAGAGTAACATAACTGCTAGGGTTTTACTTGGCAGTGCCCCTAATGTTTGTGCAAATCTCATAGGAGAACTATGGAGTCCGCCCCGCAGTGTTAGTAACACGAGGAACCACGCGAAGTGACTGTCCTTTGTTTAAGTACTTAGGTTTCCACTAGTATCGCTGAAGTAAGTAGAATAGCACTGCTGCCAACTGTTGGTTGTTGCTTTAATATGGCTATAGATTTTTCTTTTCTTTGCCGCGCGGTCAGAATGCGCCGCGGCGACAGATAAAGCCTCTCGAAGACTGGGCGAGTTGGCCGTGCGCGTAGAGGCTGTGAGCTTGCATCCGGGAGATAGTAGGTTCGAATCCCACTATCGGCAGCAGGCAAATTGTGGTGCTGTACCTTAATTTTTTTGCTTACTTGCTTTACTTTGCACCGACACAGATAGGTCTTTTGGCGACGATGGGACAGGAGAGGGCTAGGAGTGGGAAGGAAACGGCCGTAGCCTTAATTAAGGTACAGCCCCAGCATTTGCCTGGTGTGAAAATGGGAAACCACGGAAAACCATTTTCAGGGCTGCCGACAGTGGGGTTCGAAACTACTATCTTCCGAATACTGGATACTGGCCGCACTTAAGCGACTGTGGCTATCGAGCTCGGTGTGTACCTTAATTAAGGCCACGTCCGCTTCCTTCCAACTCACAGGCCTTTCCTATACCACCGTCGCCATAATACCTATCTGTGTCGGTGCGACTTAAAGCCCCTAGCAAAAAAAAAAAAAAAAAAACCCTCTCGAAGGGATTGTGACCCCAAAAGGGCTGCTGTTCTTATGACAGAGATTGGGCTGGACGTGCAAAAACACGTTAAAGCTAATAAATGACCTTTATTTCTTGCTGTAAGCCTTAAGATGAAAGGAGGAATTGAGAAAGTATAAGGTTACCATCCGACGCCATGACACTTTCAAACTTCGCGGGCCTCTTTACAGTAGTCTTTTTTCCTTTTGCAGTGGTTGGTAACGTCAGCCAATGTCCGTGATTCTTGGCGGAAGCAATGGATAATGGTGCCTGGACCACTACTTTAGGTTATAAGCGTAAATATCCTTCTAGGGGCGGGTGGGTTGGACTCATCTTTCGTCCAGAATAATTTCTAGTTAAGAAAAGCAGCATTGAAACTAACATATTATGTAATAATCCTTGCGAGGCGTACCCTATATTTCTACCCAGAACTATTGTGAAGGCTAGAAATATTAAACTTTTTACTCGCTTAAAGTAAGTTTGCAATCCGACCTATTAATGCTTTAACATCTAGTCTCTAGGTGATGCCGGTATAATTTTACTATCTGCTACAGAAACTCAGTAACATGAGGGGTTTGAAATGATGCAAATCTTACGTGGAATTCCTTTTAGAAGGGAGATGTGTTCATTACGATAGCCAGGGACCCACCACCCCACCCCCAGAAGTACATTTAGTCCATCACCTAATTCAGTGTAGCACGCGCCATTTTCCGTTACTTGAACAGCTACTAGCATTGCCATTGGCTGACATATAATCGGATATATCATTTTCAGCAATCAAGATAAATACATTCCGTTACCAACCCGCCCAGAATAAAAACCAGACCAGGGGCTTTACGATTATCTGGCATACTTAATAATTATGGCCGTGCGGAATGCTAGAGGTCTAACGACAACTTCGTGGCCCTATCTTGAGGCTTTCGCTTCAGACCACCTTTGCTTGACCGCAGACCAATGATTTGTCACTACAAAAAAAAAAAAAAAAAAAAAAAAAACCACGGCACTTAACGCCCTTGAAAGGGCTTTGGCCTGCTCAGCCCGTGTGGTCAGCACGGCGCATCCTCTCGGTCGTTATTCTGGGCTTTCGAGACAGGGACCGCCATCTCACCGAATTCCTCAATTGTAATCATGTAGGCTGAGTGGACCTCGAACCAGCTCTCAGATCGAGATAAAAATCCCTGACCTGGCCGGGAATCGAACCCGGGGCCTCCGGGCGAGAGGCAGGCGCGCTACCCCTACACCACGGGGCCGGCCTTTGTCACTATCCGGCACATTTAATTCAGCGTTTCATCACTATCCAACATAGAATGCGCTGCTATCGCCCTAAGCACTGCTAGAGGTTCTAACCTCAGGGCTTACGCCCCCAGACCCACTCTGCTTGACCCTAGTCCAGCGGTATTGTCACTAGCCGGATCTCATTGTACGAGTCACTGACACGGGTGCATTCCTGCGCAACTACATTTTTTGCATTTTGTTTCATTTTGAAAATATTTGAGGCCACCGAGTTAGGAGGGGCATCTTGTATATGTTGACTGCTCAGCTGATTGCGTCCTCGACAACTCCTCCGTCAGATGTCTTAGATGACCTAGGCGTCACCGAAGAGTCATACCAGGGAAATAAGAAGTGAACCTTCCCTATTAATACGAAACTTATCTAGGAATTGGCTGTGTTCTAGAGTTCGAATCCCACCATTGTTAGTCCTGGGGCTAGCTTTCCGTGGTTTGCCATTTTCACCTCAGTCGAGGCCACGTCCGCTCTCTTTCCTGCCCTAGTCCTTTCGAATTTTGTCGTCGCATCATAAACGTGTCAGAGTTAGTGCGGTGTTAAACCACGTACGGTGGGGAATGAAGGTGAGGAGGAAAATCCACTAAGAGGAGAAGAAACTTGGCATACCATGACGGGGAGATAATTGTTTCGAGTTTGGCAAGACTGAGTAATTATATAGAACTGCTTAAGTGAAATGTTCGTGCCGCCGTAATGTGTTCATAGATTTCCAATTTTGTGAGCTCTCAAGACGCTGCCGCTTCTGCTTTGAGTTTTAATGATTCATGAAGCTACTTTGTAATATTATTGGGTCACTGAACTTCAGGTTTCAATTACGAACAACGCTCAAGTTTCTTATAAGCCCGGATTGATCTCACCTTTGAGGAAATTTGAAGATTTCCCTAACAAAGAGGAATTCAGCACCTTGCACCGTGCCACTCTGCGAAGAAGCCATGTCTGCTGTTTTTTTTTTTTTTCTTTCTAGGTGGTCAACATTCTTTAGGAGCTGCTTAACTGAGACGTGCTCTGCTCACCTGGAATGACGTGGGTTCGATTCCCCGTGAAGAAGTCGGGAAATTTAAGAAAATAAATGTTTCCACTTCCGGAGGTGCACATGGCGCTGAGGTTCACACAGCTTATACCAAAATCCCCCTGTGGGTGGGGGTGGTAGAATAACACCCACGGTATCCCCTGCCTGTCGTGAGAGGTGACTAAGAGGGGCTCCAGGGGCTTTGAACTTTGGAGAGTGGGTTGGTGACCACGGGGCCCTTAGCTGAGCCCTGGCATTGCTTCCTCTTGACTGTGCCAGGCTACTCACTGTCATCTATCCTTATTGACCTTCCTTGGTCAACTCTGGTTCTTTTCTGACCCCGACAGTATTACGTATGGAGGCCTAGGGAGTCTTTCATTGTCATGCCCTTCGTGGACCTTGTCTTGCTTTGGCCGATGCCTTCATTTTTCGAAGTGTCGGACCCCTTCCATTTTTCTCTCTGATTAGTGTTATATAGAGGATGGTTGCCCAGTGTACTTCCTCTTTAAACAATAATCACCACCACTACACCAAAAATGTGTACCAGGTGTGGGTTAGAACTAACCACTCTACCCTAGTACGTGCGGAGGTTACGGATGATGAAAGCCTTTACTTTCCACCCCTCCAAGGGCCTTCTTGGCCTCCTACCAACTTTCAAAACTCCAATCATTACAAAAGACTTCTACGCAAATATTTTGCTCAGATTGGTGGGTGTGCCAGTGAACGTGTTGACATTCTTTCACCGGAGGCTGGAGCAGAACTTGCGCCGGTCTACGAGGTGTGTCCAAGAAGTACGGTGAACGGATCGATATCGCAATGGCAACGTGTGGTAACACACTACGTGCATACTCACGCGAATAGAGAGACATCTGGAGAAGCACCACGTAACGTTGAACACACGGAGGTGAAGCAGGTTAGTCTGCGTGTGGAGACTTGTCATAGTTAGGGTTGCCAGGTGTCCCGTATTATACAGGATTTCCCGTTTTTAAGGGTCTCAAGTACTGTCCCGTTTTAACGGCATATGGGACGCCCTTTTATGCCATATTTTTTTCAACTCGCTTCCGCTATTGTTAAAATAATTTGTTTACAGTAGCATTTACCGGTACTGCATTTCAGTTAATTATTCTTCATCTATAGGCCATTCCATGTTAATAAAACAGCAGTGCTCTTATGACAACAGGGAAGAACGGTGGCAGGTATATTTGTGAACCTCAGTAATTAAGTTCAAAATGGAAGGAGAAAGACGAAGAAACCAAGCTGCAAATTATTTTTATGAACTGAAGGGGGCAGATGGTTTTAGAGGGAGCTGATTTTGGTTTCCAGGGCATAATGGTGCTGCATAAATTCGTAAGATCTATAAAGTTCAAGAAAAAAGAGGGAAGAAACTAAGCTGCATTAAAACAGTAGGGTACAGAAATAGACAACAGATAATTTTATAGACTTGGGGGTGGGGGATGCAATTAATTGCATCTAATAAATTTGCCCAGACAACATCGGGTACTACTGCGCCGTCGTATCGCCCGACGAAAAGAATGGTAAAAATCAAATGCGCTTGAGAAAAACTTGGTAAAAAAAAGGTGTAAAAATAAAATGTGTTTAAGAAATAACAGCTTAGTGTGATGTATCGCTGCACACCACAGCATCAAAATCCTCAGTGAATCTACGAGACTATTAGGAAAAAGAAACCCACATATATACAGATAACTTCTCGTCAAGAGTTACAAGCTGCCGGCGGATAACTCGTTACATGTACCCGAGCGACACAGAAGGAAAATGAAGGCAACCAAGCGAGGGCTGTTCCCGCCACTGTGGTTCCTCCCTGCGAATGTATTTATGAAATTGAGAATGTTAAGTTTTTTTTAAATAACTCACGGGCACAAAAATGCCTAATCATTATTCTTTCTTTCATAATACAATATAAATTACATTATAATATTCCTTAATCGCGAGGAATTGTGGATGTCTTAATAAGAGAGGGGGGGGGGGGGGTGTTCACTCATTGTAGGTTCTTAAGACCAATACTGTTTTCTTAACATGGAATGATCTGTAGAGAATAAGCATCGTAATGCTGTAATAGATTATCTGGAAAAACTTTGACTAATAATTGTAAGGAACTAGAGGCTTTACATGTTACATTTTTTGGTTTTGAAGAAATGATTAATGCTTTGAAATTTACTGTAATTAGTCCAGCTTTTAATTTGGGTAGCTTTTATGAAGAATTTTCTTCCCATAACGCTGGAGCTAGATACACCTATACTGATAGTGGTCGAAGTTTTAATGTGAACTCGAAATGGGTGAATTTTATCTCGAAAGTTAATTTAGATGCTGTTCCAAATATACTGAATATCTTACGTTGTAAGTATACCTGGTTCGAATACATGTGTTGAAGCAGTTATTTTTTTTTCAGTTGTCAAAAACAAAAGGAATGATGAAAGGAATAGATGTTCAGTAACTTTGATAGATTCAGAAATAACCCCCTGTTGGTAGGGGACGCAGACGAAGAATACACCCATGGTATCCCCTGCCTGTCGTAAGAGCCGACTAAAGGGGTGACCAGGGGGATGATTGAATCAGAACCATGAAACTACAGTACTTCTGATTAGTACCATCACGCTGGGACACCATGGGTCGCCTTTACTTGCGACTATGTTAGGTACACAATAGGTTTGTGATTCTGTGGGTTTACACTACCTGTGATTACTACCATTATCTGAGAAACACCATGGGTCTGGGCGTTGCCTGTGATTAGTACTACTATAAGAGCGACACCGTCGGTCTGCTTTGCCCGTCATTACTACCTACTGTGTGAGGAACACCACGGGAATACCGGCGCCCGTGATTAGTGCACCTATGATAGGAACACCATGGGTTTGTCTTGCCCATGAGTGGCACCATTATGTGAGAAACAGCACTTCGATTCAGGATTGTGCTTTTAAGTTCATAATCATGGTTCATCATAATCTTTTTGAATTCTAGTCAATGGATCGATTTTTGGAAATACTTTTTCAATGGATCGATTTGGAAATACTTTTACCTTTCATTATTTTGAGTTTGATCCGCTGATTATTTAAAATTCATATTTATCCATTCATTCTTCATCACGTTTTGAATTCTGGTCAGTGGATGAATTTCGGACGTTTAAATTGTCATTCCATTTCTTCCGATTTCGTACCATTAGGGGCCGCTGACCTAAATTTTAGGCCCCTTTAAACAACAAACATCATCATCATCATCATCATCATCATCATCAAATTCAGAAATCCAAATCTCATTTAATTTTGATCTTGTCAGGAATGTTAGGACTTGTTTAAGAGAGAGTCAGCATTATTGATTTATTAAAAAAGGCTAAAAGTAAAGAAAAATGGGGGTTTTAAACTTTTTATGTAGATAATGAAACGACGAAATACTGTGATAAAAGTTTGTGCCTAAAATGTAATTATAGTGCAGTGAATTATACCTCAGTGTTTCCTTGAGCAGATATATTTATGTTGTGTCGACATGACGTGTCCCTTATTGGCATTCCAAAAATTTGGCAACCCTGAAGTCGTAATACTGAAAGGAGCATTCTGACAGTTCTGAGAGGGAGGTCCGTTCGCTGCCTGCCTGGGATGGGAAGGAGGGAGTAGGGGGGTATGGTTGCCATGGAAACGTTGGAGTGCCCACTGTGGTTGATATGGAGATAAGCCTGTTGACCAGCTCGTGTTGCTTGAAGTTGCCAAATCTCTCATTTCTGAGTTGTGTAAAACAGAACACAGCGGTCTGAACGAACGAAGAGCCGCAAGTGAGAGGAAGAAGAAAGGAACGCAAGAATGTGGCAACACCGTGCAATGGCATGTGTAATGCTCTTCCATTCAGCCCTATCTGTCAGAATGCTTCTGTTTATAATAAGGGTATAGTCATAGTGCAATGGAGCGATACATAAACAGCAACAGAGGTGCATGCGATGTTGGTGCAAGTGTACGGAACAGAACCCGTAAATAGAAAATGTGTTTGCGACTGGTTCAAGTGCTTTCGGGATGGGCAGAAAACTCTTGATAAAGCGCCGCGTCTTGAACATCCACCGTACGTTCCGGATCTGGCTCCTGCAGAGTTCTTTTTGTTTCCCCGCCTCAAGGGAATCCTGAAAGGCACACATTGTGCTGACAAGTACGGGGAATCCAAAGATGCGTGGCATCATTGCTTGGATGGATTCCAAAATACGCCTTCGCTCCCCGCTGTCCACTGTGACATCGGAGAAAGGCTGGATTTCAGGTGGCAACCAATCTCCTTGCTATCTAGACGTTTTTCTTTTCTTCAGAGCTACATTTATCTATTCCGGGTGGCGCGTTCCGGAGTTGCTCGACGTACTGCCGAGATTCATTTCTCCTGTCTTGAATATATTTCTCTCTTCTTCCCTGTCGCTGTCGTATCGACCGTTGTCAAAAGTGTATTGTGGTCAATGGAGAGTACTTTGAAGGCGGCTAAAGGCACAGTACTTAACTTCTGTTTTCTTTGTTTTACGGTATCATCCACCGAACTGTTTACTCACCTTGTACATCGATTTTTCCGCATCGTATCGTAGCAGGTGGTGTCTGGCAGACAGGAGGTATCTTGTTTTGAAAGTCAGGCTTCACATAAACAGTAGAATGGCGATGAGGAGATTTCGGAATTATTGTTTACATTTTCCACATGTGTGTACTTTACGGTATCTCGTGTTGTGTGATAGCGAAAACAGTCGTCATTAATGCAGTGTAGTAATGCATGCATCGCCCGTCACACTCATTATTAACATGAGGTAAGTCGTAAATAGTTATTGTCAGTATTATTGAGATTAGAATGTATTTCATTCAGTCAGACTTATTGGCTGATTGGTCACCGTTGAGGCTTTCTGTTCAGAGGAATCGATTCCCGGCCGGGGATTTTAATCTTGTCTGATTAATTCTTCTGGCTTGCGGACTGGGTGTTTGTGTTTGTAACAACACTTTCCTCTTCATATTTAGACAACTCACCACACTACCAACCACCCCAGAAACACGCGATAGTGATTACGTTTCTCCATATACGGTTGGCGTCGGGAAGGGCATCCGGCCGTAAAACAGGACCGAATCCACATGCGTCACGAACCTACTACGATGGCGTAGCAGGGGGAGAGGCGATACTCCCACGTGGCGTGTCCCAGGTGGCGGATAAGGGGAGTCCTAACCGGCTTGCCGGTGTGCTTGAGCGAAATCAAATAGCTCTCGCGGACCAAACAGACAACCCGCCGCGGGTGGGGGACGCAGACGAAAAATACACCCACGGTATCCCCTGCCTGTCGTAAGATGCGACTAAAAGGGGCGACCAAGGGATGATTTAAAACCATGAGACTACTTGTAATTAGTACCATCACGCAAGGAACACCATGGGTCGCCTTTACTTCGAAGTAGTTCCCTATGTTAAGTACCAAATAGGTTTGTGATTAGTAGCACGCAGGAGCACCATGCGGTCAGCCCTCACTTAGAGTGCACTGTCGGCTTTTTCAGTACCCGTGATTAGTAGCACTATATGAGCGACACCATGGTTCTGGATTGCCTATGATTAGTACCCACTATATGAGGAACACCACGGGATAGTGCGAGTCTTTGTGGTTAGTACACCTATGTGACGAACACCATAGGTTTGCGTTGCCTGTAAATGGCGCCGCAATGTGCGAAACACCATCGGTCTCTATTCCATGTGCGAATTTCGTTACCTGTGAGTAGTACCATAATGTGTGGAATACCGCGAGTCTACGCAACATGACAAATACCATGGTTCTACTTTCCTAGCGATAAGTACCATTATGAGAGGCCGATGACTTGGATTTTGGACTCCTTTAGACTGCATGCATCATCGATTCAGTATTGTGCTATTGAAGCAGTCCCTTGGTCAGTAATGCTAGTGTTTTACGTCAAGTTTATGTGAATGTGAGGCATTGCGGGTCGGATCCACTGATTGTTTTAAATTCATATCCATCCATCCATTCATTCTTCGTTTTGAATTCTGGTGTCAGTGGAAGATTTTGGACTTCTTAAATTTGTCATTACATTTAGTCTCATTTCTTACCATTAGAGGCCGATGACCTAGATGTTAGGTCCCTTTAAACATCATCATCATCATCATCATCATCATCATCATCATCATCATCAGTTCCACCATGTTAGGTACACAGTAGGTTTGTGATTAGTAGTAACTTTTTTTTTGCTATTGGCTTTACGTCGCACCGACACAGATATGTCTTATGGCGACGATGGGACAGGAAAGGGCTAGGACTGGGAAGGAAGTTGCCGTGGCCTTAATTAAGGTACAGCCCCAGCATTTTTTTGGTGTGAAAATGGGAAACCACAGAAAACCATTTTCAGGGCTGCCGACAGTGGGGTTCGAACCTACTATCTCCCGAATACTGGATACTGCCCGCACTTAAGCGACTGCAAGCTTTCGAGGTCGGTGATTAGTAGTAACAGAGCGTGAATCAGTATTGGTTTTGCAGTACCCGTGATTAGCACAACTTTATGCGGAACACCACGGGATAGTAAGAGTCCCTGTGATTAGTAGATCTATGTGAGCAACACCATGTGTTTGCGTTGGGTATGAGTAGCGCCGCAAATTGAGAAACACCATACGTCTGCGTTACCTGTGCGTATTACATTACCTGTGAGTAGTACCACAATGTATGGAACACCGTAAGTCTACGTTACTCATGATTAGTACCGCTACATAAGAGATACCATGGTTCTTACTTTACTAGCGATAAGTGCCATTATGAGGGTCCTTTGACCTGTATTTTGGACTACTATAGACAAAAAGCATAATCGATTCAGGATTTTGCTTTGGAAGCAGCCTCTTGGTCAGTATGCACTATACTACTATTGTTTTAAGATAGTTTCTGGGAAGTTCATAATCATTGTTCATCATCTTTTTTTAAAATTCTAGTCAGTGGATTAATTTTGCAATAATTTTTAACTTTCAATACTGTGAGTTGGATCCGTTGATTATTTTAAATTCATATTCATCCATTCATTCTAGATCATCGCGTTTTGAATTCTGGTCACTGGATGAGTTTTGGACCTTTAAATTGTCGTTACATTTCTTCTGATTTCGTACCTTTAGAGGCCGATGACCTAGATATTTGGCTCCCTTAGCCAGCAAGCATCAGTGTTAAAAGGTCACCTAGAATTCATCGGTCGTGTTTCCGGGTTATCCTCCTTGCGATGTCAAAAGGTGCCGCCGTCTCCACTAGCTGTTCCATACTCGTAGCCAGACTTCGGTTATTCAACGTAGCTGTATGAAAGTTCGTGGAATGAATACCTGCTAATTAACCGGTGCGTGAACTAGCAAGCAAGCAAGCAAGGACGCTTCAGAGACGAGCTTATTTTGTGAAGAGCAACTTGCTTTATGGCTGTACATTTTACCGGCTTGCTCTTGTGTATGTGCGATTCCTGGAAATAAGACGTCATCTCGGCTAAATTCCTCATAAACACTACTGTTTCGTATTCAGACAATCGGTAATGAAGCTTGACGAGGGATTTGTTAGATTAATTCACGTCAGCTTTTAGTCTGTAAAATGGCACAATATTGGAAGTTTTCCAGCGGGGGCATAATCTAAAACTTTACTAGCTTACTAGTAGCTTACGGGGGAAAAGCAAAATAAAAAACCACCCCTTCCGCTGCACGGAAAAGATGCTCTTGATGATGCTTGTTGTTTAAAGGGGCCTAACATCGAAGGTCATCGGACCGCACGGAAAAGATAAAAGCCATAGATATGGTTTATTTTCAGAGGATGAGGGAGCAAGTTCATATCGACAATTCTATGCTTGTCCGTGTAGTGCGAATGTCTGTTCTAGATTACAGGTTTGTAGAGGTTCCATTACGTATTTTTTCGCGGAAAAATGTGCTTGCAATGTACAGTTCATAATTTTTTGCTGCTGACCTAATCTATACTAATATTATAAAGAGAAAAAGATTTGTATATTTGTTTGTAATGGATAAACTCAAAAGCTACTCAACCGATTTTAAAAACCCTTCCATTGAGTAACATGGGGTGTATTTTATTTTTAAAACAATTAGAGATCCGTACGAAAATTAAAATAATGCAACTCAAGGTATCAAAAATTTGCATATACAAGTCGTCATAGGACGAATTATCGAATTTGTCGCACAAGCACGAAACAAAGCTCATTTTAAGCCTCACAACGCGAAGAACGAAACTTCGTAAGGTCCTGCGGGCCCCGAAAATCATGTTTTTAAGGGCTTAAAACCAACCGTTATGGAGATATTGCCATCACACTACTACCCCCCTCTAGGAATCGGATGAAAAAATGACCAGCCGTAATCATGGCAACGTCAGCTCAAGGTTTCTACAGTAGAAAACAGCCCTGCGGTTCGAAGTAGGCACGTGCGTAAATGTAGGCTAGACCAAGGTGAGATACTGCTGCACATGTGACTGTCTGAAAAAAAGCTCTTTGGGGTAAGCCACCCCTATGGGTGGAGGTGGGGAGGGGGTGGCGTATAAAAATAATCTAAAATATTATCGAATCCGTAGGTTTCGGGTTCGCTGAGATGAACAGTGACACTCCGCATGTCATTTAAGTCCAAGTTCAGCCTTCATCGACATGGGGGTGAGAAGGGGTGAAAGAAGTCCAAAATGGCCCAGATTATGAATTTGTGTGTGTGCCGCCTCTGGGCGGAGGTGGAAAGGGCGTGAAGTATCAGTCAACGTCACAATAACGAAATCTACAAAAATTCGCTTTACACATAATTGACAGGTAATGAAGATGAACATCCACAGCCTGTTTCCAGTCATTCGACCGGGTCAGGAATGGAATGAATGAAGCCCCACCCAGCGGCGAGGATAGGAATTGTGCCGCATTCCTCTAGGGCAGTGATTCATTAATGACAGATGAAATGAAATGATATTGGAGAGTGTTGCTGGAATGAAATATGACAGGGGAAACGGGAGTACCCGGAGAAAATAACAGGTAATAAAGTACCTAAAAGCAAACAATCTATAAAGTGGTCACGCAGCGCTGGGTAATATAGCTAGTACGGTATAAATAGATAACAAAGACTGATTGTGAAGTGGAACAGGGAAAGGATATAAGTGCCACAAAATGCAAAATGAGTTTGTTCTTGGAAAGTGGCCTAAGTGCCTTCGCCAGTAATATGTGAGAGTTGTGCGGGACAAAGCGGAGGCTTTTTCTCCGGCTACTCCGGTTTTCCGTCATCTTTCATTCCAGCAACTCTCTCCAATATCATTTCTCTAGAGGAGTGCGGCACAATTCCTATCCTCGCCGCTAGATGGGGCTTCATTAATTCCATTCCTGACCCGGTCGAATGACTGGAAACAGGCTGAGGATTTTCAATAAGTCCCAAACTACCGCGTGCAGGTAGTTTGATTTGGCGCTATTCAGGCTGCCTGCGCTTCAATTTTGACGTTCTTTTTTTACTCTACCTCACGGCAGATGAACGGATCTCTGTTGGCGATCTACGCCTGAGTTAAATTAATTTTACCGGAGATGATTTGAGTGAAGGAATTGAATTAGGAAGACTTGTAAGACAGGGCTGCTCTTTATCACCGACACTGTTCCACATCTGTCTCGAACAAATGGAAAATGTGGAGTTTGTGTTTGGAGGTAGGAGAGTAGAAAGTGTAAGATTTGCAGATGATATGGTTGTGGCTGCAGTCGCTTAAGCGCGGCCAAGTATCCAGTATTCGGGAGATAGTAGGTTCGAACCCCACTGTCGGCAGCCCTGAAAATGGTTTTCCGTGGTTTCCCATTTTCACACCAGACAAATGCTGGGGCTGTACCTTAATTAAGGCCACGGCCGCTTCCTTCCCACTCCTAGCCCTTCCTCGTCCCATCGTCGCCATAAGACCTATCTGTATCGATGCGACGTAAAGCAACTAGCAAAAAAACAAAAAAACCTCTTAGTTGTCTATAAATTTCAGTGCTCTCCCCCCCCCCCCCCCCACACACACACTTCTAATTTAAAGCAAGTTATGTAGCGATTTCCCGTTCTTGGTTGCAAAGACTTCCTTCTGACCACCCGTTTTTCTTGAACCAGTATCTAGTTCAGAAGGTAATAAAATCAGACTGCTGAACAGTACACTGATGAATAAGCAATTGAGTTAGAGATACCTGGCTAGTTGTGTGTAGCACATCGTTTCGACTTGACGTCAGCAATGCGCGAGGCATTGGCACACTACAGGCAGTGTTATCAACACAGTTGTTTTCCCACTAAATCTAGGTGTGTTTTTTACTCTTCGTCAGTGGGTAAATTTTAAGAGACGCTGCGCGGTGGGAAATCTACTCGTCCTTTTCATGCTTACGACAAGTGGGTATTTTGGTGTTTTTTCTATTAATGTTTTATGCAATATGGTAGCATCTAATAATGTAATGGTTCAAGAATAAGTTACTACTACTACTACCACTACTACTACGAGTGTGCTTTTTATGACACCCATTCGCGTGGGACAAATTGGACAGAGGCAATTAAAATGAACTGTAATGTCATCCCATTTCGATCTCTCCCTGGAAGGATCCGTAATTCATCGCGTTGCAGAAGATGTGTCGAATTCGAAATCTTACCTCATATATTGAGAGTTCTGTCGTAAGGGGGATCTGATGAGGATTCATCTGCACGATACAGTTCGCACATTGATTGCTGGAAGCCTCCGCAAATAACAACATTTGGAGATCCATGAAGAAGTAGGATGTCTTTCCACACAAATGGATCCAAAAGACAAGCTGAAAGGTAGTTGATCCTACTGTAAGATTCGAGGAAAGTGAACAGCAGCCTCGATTAGTGTGTGAAGAGAAAAAAGCCATATATGAATCATGCCTTGAGGATCTCGGAAAGAAGTACAAAATTACAAAATGGGAAGTCATTGGCCTTATGATTGGCGCTAGGGGGACAATTCCTAACGAGACGCTGAACTGCTTAAGAATAAACAAAATCCCGGACACTATTATGACAAATTCATTGGCGATTGTAAGACACCACCTGTACTCCCCCCTGACTTGAAGAACCATGTTTTGGATTTTCTTTCTCAAATAAAATCGGAAAGACAAGCTGCCTGATGGTGGTAATAGTAATCTTGAGTTATGACTGAAGTCTTGCTTAATCCAAACATCATATAAAATAAATGGTATACATATGAACTGATTAGGAGGCAGATCTTTCGATTCCCTAATTGGGGCGGCTGTCAGATGGATTATCTCCAACGAAATTTGACAAAGCTCCTATCGGCTCACGTATAGTAATTTAAAGTGTTTTTAAGCTCTGTGTATGTAGCATTTTAACCTGTTATTATGTTTTCGATGTGTTTTTTTTAGGTTTTACATGTTTTGTATACTTGCGGATTTTAAATTACCTTACGCAAGGGTCGAAACCGGTCCCATACATATGAAATGGTGCAATTTTTAGTTATTCCGTTCAATTTTGCGTTGAAAGGCGGATAATTCCTCTCTAATTCTCCCGACGATGACTACTACTACTACTACTACTACTACTACTACGTGGCCTATACTAGGAAATTTCACAGGATTCGCCTTAGTACAGGTGAATGGGCAACAACAGGAAACATTCTCAGGACAGCTGACGGAGGGGACCAGTCTCTCTCCGTTTCCCGAATACAGTGGCGTAGATCCGTGGCCACCTCTTCTTCTGATTCCGCTGGCCAAATTTAAGTTATTGACGTTGGCAGTCGTAATACCTTCAAAATGCTAGATAGGAAAGACCTGAATATAAACGGAGCTGAGATATTTGCGATTCTTTCAAAAAATGAAGAAGCAAGGAACGCTTCAATCTGTCTTTCTTCTTTCATAGTAAAGTGTCATACGCTCGTAAAGTTTTTTTTTTGCTAGGGGCTTTACGTCGAACCGACACAGATCTTATGGAGACCATGGGATAGGATAGGCATAGGAGTTGGAAGGAAGCGGCCGTGGCCTTAATTAAGGTACAGCCCTAGCATTTGCCTGGTGTGAAAATGGAAAACCACGGAAAACCATCTTCAGGGCTGCTGACAGTGGGATTCGAACCCACTATCTCCCCGATGCAAGTTCACAGCCGCGCGCCTCTACGCGCACGGCCAACTCGCCCGGTCGTAAAGTTGTTAGGCGTTGATTTCCCTTCTTGAATAATGTAAATTGGACGCCCATCCCTATCCCACCATCGCCATAAGACCTATCTGTGTCGGTGCGACGTAAAGCAAATCGTAAAAATAAAATTAAAAATATGGTGTAAAGCGATGAAATACTACGATGCAAGTAACACCAATCCATTTCAGGAGCTGGCAACATTTGCTCTGCTGTACCTGGTATTAAGCAGAGGTGCCACCTGTTACGGATTGTCCGTAATTATTACGGTTTTCAACTCACGATTATGGCATTACGGTCACGAAAAAAAGGAGGGAAGAAAAATATTCAATCTTTTGAGCGTTACTGCTCAACTGTTCTCGTTTCTATGCCTGTTAGTTGGCAACTATACATCGTCACTTCCCTTTTCCTTCATGTGAGCGTTGTTAATGGAGTTCTACTCTGCTCTTCCCCACTATGAAACCTTAAGTATTAAGTGTACCTGACAGTAATTCTCCCACAAAGTGTTTTCAGTCTTGATAGGAAAAATCAGACAGAATTCAGGCCTACATTGAGCACATCTACACTTCAATAGCTTAGGGTCCACAAGACGAAACTATCATCACAGGCGGAAGGATTCTTCAAGAAAACCTACACAGAAAAGCAGCCTTTGGATGTGAAACAAGTTACAAATAATTTTTGTCACGGAACTGACTAGTAATGTGCAAATGTCATGTCATTGTGTCGAGAAGGGCAAACAGGGTGTCATTACTGAGAGGGGAGGGGCATGATTTGGATTTGACTGAATTTTCTGAGGTGGGCCGTGGGGGCAATAACTGATAACCCACTTCAAAGGTTGGCACCACTGTTTCCTGGTCGAGACAATAAAGGCGTGCTCGGTTCACTCAGAATAACGTGGGTTCGATTCCCCGCCAGGAAGTCGAAACGAGATTTTTCACTTCCGGAAATGCACATGACTTTAAGGTTCATTCAGCCTACATCAAAAATGAGGATCAGGTTAATTATTGGTGGCAAAGGTGGTCGGGCGTAGGGTTGACCACTCTACCCTCACTAACTGCTGAGGTTTTGGATAGTGGAAGCCTTCACACTTCACCCCTCCAAGGGCTGTACAGAGATGACTTTGCTATGTTTTTTTTTTTTTTTTTTTTTCACCGAGTGCAGTAGCACTGCGATAATCCAGCACTCGGTACTCCGGCACGCATCATAGATCGATTTTCCCCTTAATTTTCCCGTGCAACTTACGTTTCATGGGCTGACGCTTCGCAATCCTTAAACACTTTAGTGAAATTCGCAGTGAGGAGCCAATCCAAGAAACCAGTTCCACATGTTCCATGCCGTGGACATCATCAGACACCTATGCTAGGCCAATAAATAGTGATTCAGATTAAACTGTACCACATTCTTGATATTATTTTACATTTTGAAATGGGTAGAAATTTTCCGCATATAATGTTCGCCATACATGTGTTCGTGGGCAGTAGGACTTCGCTGAACCTTTTCAACAATGTGTTGCTGTTCCTGCACAGGTTGTTGAACCGCACGTTCAGAAGAAAAATGGGAACTTGGCAGAATACCTGTTTCACGTAATGTGAGAGACATACGTGTCCGCCACTTGCACAGAAAATGAAAGGAAATGGCGCATGGCTTGTAGTGCCGGGACTGCCCGAGGATAAGTTCGGCTCGCCAGATGCAGGTTTTTGATTCGACTCCCGTAGGCGACCTGCGCGTCGTGGTGGGGATGAAATGGTGATGGAAACGACACATACACCCAGTCCCCGTGTCAGCGAAATTAACAAATTATAGTTAATATTCCCGACCCCGCCGGAATCGAACCCGGGACTCCTGTGACCAAAGGCCAGCACGCTAACCATTTAGCCGTGGAGCCGGACACTAGCCCTAAAAGAAATGTACATTTAAAGAGTTCTATCTCGGAAATCATTCGGAATAGGGCGTATGTCCTTATGAATGTTTTGGTTCAAATTATCATTCCTGTCATATCCCTGAATATTGACCATTCCTGCTGGGACATCCTGTATTTTATCTATGATCAATCATTTCTACTTATCAGTAAATGTTGAAAGCGAGTGGACCCCGTAAATTTAATCGGACTTTGAAGGAGGGAGTATATTCAAATCTTTTATTCATTCATACCTTTTACTAGCCTCGTCCTATGATATTTGTATATCCAGCCGTGCCTTGTAATGGAATTCCAAATCGGTTGGCTTCAAGCGAATCTTCCGCGTATAGAATTAATTGAGGGTGGCGTAAAAGGTATGAAATATTCTCCCCCCGAGGAGAGTTTACAGAACGTTAATGGAATATTCGGCAATTTTTTCGTCTTCTTTTATCTCTCGTGACCGAGTTATGACGCTGTTGTAGAGAGGAACGAACGGCCCCCTTCTCTACTCTATAAAGCGGAACGAGGAGGTAGAGAGGGCTGCGTCTTGGCCCCCTGTAGTCACTAGTCGGTCGATAGCTGCGGTGCGGACCATAGAGAGAGGAGACCAGGCCGCACCCTCGCCGTGCTCGACCGAACGTGGCCGAGCGCAGCCGAGCTGATCACGCTGTTCGCTACTACCTTTCTCTCGTATGACCGATTGTGCACCCGTCTGTCGTGTGTTCAGTCACTCCCAAGAGGGCTTACCTTCGTCTGTCCCCATTCCATAATACAGCATCCCTCCACTACTCCCCTATAAGAAAGAAATGACTCCTCGCCAATGTAATCTTGTGAAATAGGCCGGTTCATCATCACGTCCTTGATTCGATTCCCGTCGGAGGATTGGATTTAGAAGTTAGTTCGTTTATATCCCTGCACGTAACACTGGGGTCACTCTGGTTACTTTATGGAGAGTCGTAGTTTTTAAACAAACTTTCTGTTTGTTAGATACGGGGTTAGGCAGTATATGCAAAGTAGTGACATACGCAGAATTTCATCAACGATGGTGTGTGTGTGTGTCATTTTTAAGACTGGTTATTCAAATGCTATTTACTAGTGTTTCAAATTATTATTATTATTATTATTATTATTATTATTATTATTATTATTATTATTATTATTATTATTATTATTATTATTATTATTATTCGTAGCAACAGCGAATTTTCCCAATATTGGAAGACGTTAAGCAAATAACTCAGTCAATTCTTCTGAGGGTTCTTCTTGTTTTTCCAACAGGCTTTCATTCTTTCCGAGAAGGCTTGTTTACGTTCTTCCGACCAATTTGGTCTGTGCTATTTTTGTTGTGGTTGCTCTGATGTAGCTTCCCAATTGTTTATTTTGTGCCTAAAGATGTCCCCACCGAGCTCGATAGCTGCAGTCGCTTAAGTGCGGCCAGTACCCAGTAATCGGGAGATAGTGGGTTCGAATCCCACTGTCGGCAGCCCTGAAGATGGTTTTTGGTGGTTTCCCATTTTCACACCAGGCAAATGCTGGGGCTGTACCTTAATTAAGGCCACGGCCGCTTCCTTCCCATTCCGAGGCCTTTCCTATCCCATCGTCGCCATAAGACATGTCGGTGCGACGTAAAGCAAAATAGCAAAAAAAAAAAAAAAAAAAAAAAGTCTCTGTCTAGGATGTCTGTTGAACTTATGTTAACCTTTTTGAGGTCCTTTCGAAGTTCGTTATGCCAGGGTGTTGAGTTCTTAAGCGATGTTACATAATCTATTATCCTTTTTGTCAATACATTTTCTGGTAATCTGGTCAGATGGCCGAAGAATTTCATTCGTCTTTTCCTAATGTCAATTTCGATGTTTGAGAACTTTTCTCTTGTTTTGATTGATTGCAACCTGTAACCGTCCTTTCCTAATTATCTTCCTCTCTTCTTTTTTGATGTCTTGAAGTTCCTTGCTTTCTGTTGAGTGCCAGTGTTTCACTTGCGACCGTTGGTCCCACTCGGCTCGGCTCGGACCATCGTTTCGTCTCGCGGCTACTCGGCTAAGCTTGGCTCAACTCGGTTCGGATTTGGAGTGCTACGGAGCAAGTGAGGAAGAGGGAGACAGCGGAGCGAGCGAGACAGGCGTGGGGAAGAGAGAGGCAGCGCGATTGCTGGGGGTCTGCACACTGGTCAACCAAGCGAAGTCGCCTTTTGCATCGTGCACAGCGCAATGCACTGGTGCATGCACCCTGAGAGGCCCTGGTCTATGCTCTACGTTTGACAATATTTGCGGTATTTTTAGCCTTCTCCGAATTCACTCTCTGCCAGTTCTTTCCATTCTTTCTTCCGTTCCTCCTTATAGGTCCTCCCTTTCCCCAGTCTCCTGAAAGCACGAAACTTTTTGACGAGTTGTCTAAATCGATTTCTGTCCTTGATGTAATTGTCGGAAACACCCATCTTCGTCAAGTCCAACCTCAGCTCTGCCTTCCTCTGCCTGAAGAATTCAAAGATTCTCTTCGTTAGTCTGATACTGTCGTTCCTCAACAAGTGTCCATGGAACTGGACCTTCTCTTTCTTATCATCAGTTCAACCACTCCTTCTGTTCTTTGATGCAATTCTTTGTTAGATTTGATTCTCCTCTCCCTATTTTTTTTTTTTTTTTTTACATTTGGACCTAGATTTTTTCCTTCTTCTTCTTCTTATTATTATTACATCATACATCATAATTATAGACCGTTATGCATTTCAGCGTTCAGTGTGCAAGCCTCTGTGAATTTTCGAAACGTTTCTACAATCCTCTATTTGCAACTAGTGCTATGGACTCTTATCTTTAAATGTTAGAAACTGAGTCTAACCATCGTCGTCTTGGCCTTCCTCTACTTCTCTTACCCGCCATACCAGAGTCCATTGTTTTCCTAGGTAACCTATCCTCCTCCATTTGCCTCACATGACCCCAGCACCGAATCTGGTTTATGCGTACAGCTTCATTCATCGAATTCATTCTTAAATTAGCATGTATCTCCTCATTCCGAGTGCCCTCCTGCCGTTGTTCCCACCTGTTTGTACCAGCAATCATTCTTGCTACTTTTATATCTCTTACTTCTAACTTCTTATTTTTCTACCGCTTTTCCTACACCTGTGGGGTTGCGGGTGCGAACTGTGTCGCACATGTGGATTTGGCACTGTTTTACGACCGGATGCCCTTCCTGACGCAAACCATATATGGAGGGATGTAATCAGTATTGCGTGTTTCTGTGGTGGTTGGTAGTGTAGAGTGTTGTCTGAATATGAAGAGAAAAGTGTTGGGACAGATACAGACACCCAGTCCCCGGGCCAGAAGAATTCATCAGAGGTGAACAAAAACCCCGACCCGGCCGGGAATCGAACCCGGGACCCTCTGAACCGAAGGCTTCAACGCTGACCATTCAGCCAATGAGTCTGACTGTCTGTTACTTCTAACTTATGAATAAGATATCCTGAGTCCACCGAGCTTTCGCTCCCGTAAAGCAAAGTTGTTCTGAAAACGGACCGATGTAAAGATAGTTTCGCCCGGGAGCTGATTTTCTTCTAACAGAACACTGTTGATCGCAACTGCGAGCTCATTAGATTAGCTTTACTGCACCTTGATTCGATCTCGCTTACTATATTACCATCCTGGGAGAACACACATCCTAAATATTTGAAATTATCTACCTGTTCTAACTTTGTACTCTCAATCTAACATTTAATTCACTTGGAATTCTTACCTGCTGACATCACTTATTATTATTATTATTATTATTATTATTATTTGTTTTACGTCGCACCGACACTGACAAGAGTTACGATGACGGCAGGGTAGGAAATAGGAAAGGGCTAGGACAGGGAAATAAGCATTCGTGGCCTTAATTAAAGCAAAGCCCCATCATTTGCCAGAAGTGAAAATAGGAAACCACAGAAAACCATCTTCAGGGCTGCCGGCAGTGGAATTTGAACTTCCTATAGTGTCTGACAGACGGTACGTGACACAAATCGCATAACCATTTCGCTCTGTATGCAAATTATGGTTACTACTACTACTACTACTACTACTACTGACATCGCGGAACGTGCTTTTAACATCTACTCTTCAGGTTGCTCCATAGCATTTCTTTGGGTCAAGGAACATAGTGGAATTTTTGACAATGAAAAGGCTGACGTACTAGCCAAACGTGGTGAATCGGAAGGTCTAATTTATTCCCACTATTTGACAAGAAATTCCTCTTAAATGGTCTACGGAATGGGAAACATCTGAACTGCAGAATGGTAGAGCTTATGCTCTCGTACAATCCAACATCCCTCCTAAGCCATGGTATTATAAGTTTCATCGGTCACGAGGTCTAACGGTTTCAGTAATCCGAATGAGGCTAAATCGTGGATCATTCCCTTCACATCTCCATCGCATAGGGTTTTGGATTCACCGCGTTGTCGTGTCAATATGCAGAGGATGGAGATCTCAAGCTCGCTTTAGCGAAGCTGCTTTCTCTCTGAACTATCTGATCTACAAGTGCCGTTCCCGACCAGCGCTGCATTGGTGTTGCACGGCGAAAAGAATTTCGTTCTCAATACTGTGAGGGACTTTTTGAGAATCGCGGATATAAGAATTTGACTTTGTGCTCTTCGCATTGTTGCCAGTGTTTTGTTTGTTCTCCTGGAAGAGAGATTCAGTGAAGAATGTGGACGATTTGGTTTTAATTCCTTATATGTACTTTGCGCTGACAATATTTATATTTTTGTATGCGTGCTGTGTGTTCTTTGTACATGGAGGATGACCAAATGTTGATCCAACAAAGGACAATTAAATAAAAAAATACTTCTACTTGGTTTTACACACAGCAGTGAATATAATTTAAAATACTTTATTTGAATTAATGCAAGTATGAAACTCATTCAGGACGAAAACAACATGGCTAACTCACACTGTGTGCAGATTTCTTGCATATTGCTCTATGACTGTTTAGTTTTATTATTTTATTTCATACTATGACTTAACTCCATCCCGCACTCACAAGAGTGCGGAAAATGACTTTACCGTACTCGAATTTATTTCCGTACCGTTTTATTAAAAGTCGTGACTGATTGGTTGAACTTCGCTTCACAGTGTAATCTTACTTTAATAACAAGAATTATAATGATAACTTATAACCATTGCAGTATGATTAAAATAATCAGGTATGAATAAAATAAAATAATCGCCCTGCGCTTGGGCATTAGTTGTAATCTAATTCAAAACATATGAATAAATAACTGAATAAATTACTAAAATAAATTAATAAAAATAATTAATCCAAATGTCCGTAGTATGAGCGCTAGAGTTCGCCAGAATGGATCCATCGAATTTTGATAAAGCATGATAATTCTCTCTCCCAGGGCGTGTGCATAAACCTGCGTACTGGTACATCTGCTTCAAGCCTTACCTAGCCTTCTGAAAACGACTAAATAGGTACAGTAGGAACTGCACCAAGGTTCATCAATAACTCCACTGATTCTAAAATAATTAACCAAAATATACGCATAATACACGCACAGAATACTGGTGGAAGACTCCATATTTACAACAACAAGAACAACAACAAAAACAGGGGGGAAACCAAAAGCGAGGACCAAGCTACCATTTGCAGTCAGCCCGATGAAAGTTCATTACAAAGCATATATATGTGGGTGAATACCTTTCACTGTCTCTATGTATCAACACAACTTGCATATTCTCATTATTGGCACTTGTTATGTCACACAGATACTGTACCTTTATAATACTGTGTTCACTGATTCTTAACACTTCGTTTAAAGATACATTCACTTGAGCAACACACGCTTGCTGTTCCAGAACATAAATTATGGAAAGTCTGAGACACAGTACCCCCGTATCTTTCACCAACATATCAGACTCCAAGCCGCCACAAGTGATATAATACTAAGTGCATAAGCACTCCACAGTTTGTAGGTCAACCATGTTTCACAAAAGTTACATCTCCTCTCCTCCACCGTTTTCTCACATGCCTAAATAGATCTCAGTTTCTCCCTACTCTCACATGATACGTCTAGATTGATCCTGGCCATCCAGTCACAAGTAGAAGATCCTCTTGCCCTACCAAGACCACGCCCTGAACCACTTCCGCATCTCATGATAATAACAACCAGGCCGCATCATCGGACCCTGGGCAGTTCCATGACTCACGCAAAGTCTCCGAGTTGTAAATCGCACTGTTTTCCCATCCGTTTGTACAAAACATATTACTCATATCACATATAGAGACCTTTCAGCTTAAAATATTAAGACTAAATAAACAAATGAATTAATAATAAAAGTAATAATATCTCGCATTTCTCAATATAGTGCAAGGGTGTGGTGTATATACTATCACAACAGTAAAGTACGCACGGATAGTCAGACGGATCATGAATCAAGGAACACCAAACTTAACCTTGTTGAATTGTTTGTCCACCTGACTGCAGCACTGTGTTTCCATACTCATAGCGTCTCTGTATTCCCAGCTCAAGTAATGTGCCCTTATCACAATACTGACTAATGTATAGGTTAATCCATTTCCGGCAGATAAATATCACATATATCAAAGTTCGTATTATCGGGCGAGTTGTCTGTGCGGTTAGGGGCGCGCAAATGTGAGCTCGCATCCGGGAGATAGTGCGTTCGAATCCCACTGTCGGCAGCCCTGGAGATGGTTTTCCGTGTTTTTCCATTTTCACACCAGGCAAATGCTGGGACTGTACCTTAATTAAGGCCACGGCCGCTTCCTTCCCATTCCTAGGCAGTTCCTGTCCCATCGTCGCCATAAGACCTATCTGTGTCGGTGCGACGTAAAGCCACTAGCAAAGAAAAACCCCGTCCGATCCTACCCTACTCTGTCCTAAACTTATTATATCAGTTATAAAATTACTCCGTGGATTTAAATTCGCTTTGAGGGTAGAAAAGAGTCTTCTGTGCATAGTAACAGACTTGGAGATCTCTCGATGTTCAAGAAGTTTCAGCCTCCGAACTGTATGCAATAGGGCAGAGAGAGAGAGAGAGACTTATTGTGTATCGAGGGCTTTTGTGTGTGTGTCGTAGATTTACACCTTTCGTTAGCACACTTTATAGCCCTCGCTATATCAGCTGCAGGACTTTTACTAACGCGGAGGGGATGTGTATTAGAGTAGACGATACTAATAAATATTGCATCCTGCTGGAGGTCACGACATCAGAGATCATTAACGACTTGAACTGAGCTCTTTTAAGGTAAGGTCGGAAAACCTGACCTCATCGCAGTACAGAAACTTGAGGCTAACTTTGAAACTTCGGTGTGTGTGTGTGTGTGTGTGTGTGTGTCGCAACACCCCTTTCTGTGATTTAGATAATAGCTTAATTTAATTTTATTATGATACTGAATTTAATCTATAATAATAAAAGGAAGTGTTTATCTGTCTGTGTGCGCGCGATGCCCAGTCAAATCTACTGCGCGCCGAGAGCTGACATTTTATCATAGGTGGGTGGAAAGGTCCAAATGCACCTCGAAGCCGGATTTTTCATTGTCGCGTTTGTTGGGAAGTTATGAACGAAAAACCGACGAGAAGCATGTTTTGGGGTATGACAATACAACGTGCTGTCACAAGGATTAGATGTATAGACTCACTGTCGCTAGGCAACGTACAGAAGACAGGTAATACAAGTCAAGGAGCCATTTTAAATCCATGATGTAGGAAGCCATCCTCGGTCCGCGACACGAGCAGCCGTAATATCCCGAACTGTTTGTCTGTGTGTATGTATGCGATGCCCAGCCAAATCTATGGCACTCAGATATCTGACATTTTTAACATACGTCGGCACAGCATTTCACCAATCATGAATGGCTGCGTCAAAGAGCTGTTCTTGCTCCAAGAAATGAAGCTGTTAACTGCACGTGGGTTGTTCATGATTTGGAATGGCAAACACACTATACTGTACATTTCGGTTCCAAAGGGAAGGATACTTAATATAGTTCATCCGGAGGCTCTGTAAGAAAAGCCCTGAGGGTTTTCCATGGCTTCCCATTTTCACACAGAAAAAATGCTGGGGCTGTATCTTAAGGCCACGCTTGCTTTCTTCCAACTCCTAGCCTTTCCTATCCCATCGCCGCGACGGTGCGACGTAAATAAATAAATAAATAAAAAAAACCCCACAAAGAAACACACTTCTACCCAAGAGCAAAACGCAGAGAAACTATGGTATCAGTTATGTTGTGTTAAGAATCAGGTGTCCAAATTTTAACTTCAAAAATAAAATAATATGACCCAAGAAACATTCTTCGAGCTGCGTGGTAAAATGCAGTAAAAACATCTTCCTGGCATTCTTACCATCTTATTTGGGTGGTGGCGGTAGAATAACACCCACGGTATCCCCTACCTGTCGTAAGAGGCGTCTTAAAGGGACCGCAGGGGCTCAACTTAGGAGCGTGGTCTGGTGACCACGGGGCCATTAACTGGGTCCTGGCATTGGTACTACTTACTTGTGCCAGGCTCCTCATTTTCATCTACCCTATCCGACCTCGCTTGGTCAATTCTTGTTCCTTTTCGACCCCGACGGTATTAGAGCATTCGAGGCCTAGGGGAGTCTTTCATTTTCATGCCCTTCGCGGCCCTTGTCTATGTTTGACCGATACCTTCATTTTTGAACTGTCAGACCAATTATATATTTTTCCTATGATTAATGTAATACAGGGTGGTTGCCTAGTTGTACTTCCTCTTAAAATAATAATCACCACCACCAGCAGTTGCATTTCGTCCTGCATTTTGCTCGGCAGGATGTGAATACCTGCAGCTCTCATGTCTTCCCTCAGGCAGTCCATCCACCGCTTCTTTTAAGTCGGCCTTTGAGGACTTTGTCCATCTGGGCTGAGTGTTAAGTGCTCTCTTCGCGGTATATTCTGTCAGCTCTAGCCACGTGACCTTACCACTTCATTCTTTCTTTACTCATGCAATAAAGGCATATACAATTTTTTGTGTTGATTTCTCGGAAGAATACGCTTCACTTTTATGTTAAACAATGATAGAGAAATGTAAAGTTCAAAATGTCAGTAAAATGAAGCGGCGTATGGCTTTTAGTGCCAGGAGTGTCCGAGGATATGTTCGACCTGCGCGTCCTGATGAGGATGAAATGATGATGAAGCCGACATACACCAAGCCCCCGTGCCAGCGAAATTAACCAAAGGTGGTTAAAATTTCCGACCCTGCCGGGAATCGAACCCGAGATCCCTGTGACCAAAGGCCAGCACGCTAACCATTTAGGCATGGGACCAGACACAAAAAAAAAAAAAAAGGTTGGTAATGACTCCCCTTAATGACGATAATAACGCGAGTAGCACCATAGGTTTCTGTTTACTTCTGGTTTAATCGCTTTGTTTAACGTTCAATTAATTGTTGGATTTAGGAATTTTGTATAACATAATTCGTCTGGGTTTGAAGTTCGGAAATCGGATGAAATCACTTTCAGTTTAAGGACAGAATTTCTACCCGTTCGTCATCTCTGCTTTTTTAAAGTACAGTATGTTGAGTACTCAACCCGAAGGCTGTTTTGGTCCTCAACAGCTCTGCCATCCGCTTTCATAGATGGCTTAGTCATCAGTCATCACTAAGAGGCATGCAAGATAAATGAATGATGCAGTTCCCCGTTGTTTCCTCATCGGTCCGGAAGTTGCTATTACATATCCGTCTGCCAAACGCAAACCACATACATGAACCGACAGAGCAGCACCAGGAGCGCACCGGTATCGGTACCACTCATACCACATACAGATCACCAGGGTCCCACTGAAATGCATGCTCACAGTGAATTGCGTTACATGATCGCTCTTACCTCAGTCACTTTCATATCGTCAAAGTCAAGGGACCGGGCGAGTTGACCGTACGGTTAGTGGCGCACAACTGTGAGATTGCATCCGGGAGATAGTGGGTTCGAGCCCCACTGTCGGCAGCCCTGAAAATAGTTTTCCGTGGTTTCCAATTTTCACACCAGGCTGTACCTTAATTAAGGCCACGGCCACTTCCCTCCCACTCCTAGCCCTTTCCTGTCCCATCGTCGCCATAAGACCTATCTGTGCCGGTGCGACGTAAAACCAATTTTAAAAAAAGCCATCGATGAGACAGACACACTTGTTCTATAATACTCGTCACGTAAGTCTGTACACTAAAAGGCAAATATCGCCGCCCTGTTGTCTCTTTTTTAAATGGCTCATCACTGCTGCCAACTTGACTTGTCACCTATTGAAATCACAAGACATAACCATCTACAAACTAACCTCAGTGTAAGTCCCAATAATGGAGGTTCTCTTACCCAAGTAATTGATAATAAATGATCAGTCAAGATATTCATAATTAAGTCTGTTTTCAAGCTTAATGAGGAATTATGGAATTTGGATATATGCATTACTATAACCTTATTCTTCGGTGTTTGCCTTGTGTGAATAATTCAGCTCCGTTCTTCATATTTGTTGTTATTTGTCGGTCTGAAGACAAACCACGCTGTAATAATACACACAAGCAAATATATTACAGGTACATATGCCATAAGTCAATAATACACAAAGGGTAAGGGTTCAAACCGTACCAAAGTTGTGACAAGACAGGGTTAGATTGATAACATCATTTTCTACCATTTGATGTGTGAACTGACCGTTATAGAAGAGGTAATGTTGCTTTCGTTTTCGGAGGAGTTCGTGCATAGTACCAACGTGCCAGATTAACATAACTGTAAGACGACGTATCGGCAAGTAGGGATCGTAAACTGTATGGTTAGCGACACTGAATCAAACTCAACAGTTAGAAAATAACTAAAAATCACTACCTTCAGTATTAGGAGGAGAGAAAGAGTGAGGTTGTACCCTTAGTGTATAGGCGTACGTGCCCATACCAGAAGACATAATGCGCTTTAAACACTAGGTTTCGCCAGTAAAGGCGGATTTCTTTGAGGTGGAGTAAATCTCGCTCCAGACCCTGAATTGGGGCTGCAAATTCGTCATTGCGCGTTCGCCATCATTCGGAAATAATCTTTAATATCACGAACTCAAAATCGGAATAATTTAATAACTAATTACCGCGCATAGGTTAATTAAACAAATGCTGAATTCACACTGCACAGCATATTCACCAAACATTTGATAGTCTGTAATATGAAGACAAATGTCCCTACAAACTCGATTACGCGACTTGTTGATTTGTTAAATTAGCGCTAAATGTTGTTGCCTATAACTCGTGGGAAACGTGTTTGTATTGATTTAAATTTCGATGACTTTCGATGTGTTTAGATTGTATTGTATTTTTTTTTTTTCAGTAATTCACGACACTTCTGTTACACTAGAGTCTGGCATGAGAGGCACGGAGTGCTTGAAAAAAAAACACTAGAAATGAGAAATTCGTTAAACTGAATCCAACACTGATAATGAAAAGAGGATTGTTCTATTATCTCCTTGATCGACGATGTACTCCTAGCTGGGGGCACAGAATACATGATCAACTCTATCCTCGGTCTGTTGAAAGAGACGACTGAACGGTAACTTCCAAAGGATTTGAACGTTTTCAAATACCGCTGGTACTGAGCCGGATGTAAAGGAGAGGGCATGCAAATCTCTGGCAAAACTACCACTAGAGTATGGTTCCAATGTGTGGGATCTTCGCCAAGATTACCTGATACGTGAACTGGAAAATATCCAAAGAAAACGTGCTCGTTTTGTTCTAGATGATTTCCGATAAGAGTAGTGTTACGAAAAGACTTGAGAGAAAGGAGGCGAGCTGCTCGACTAAGTGGTATGTTTCGAGCTGTCAGTGAAGGTATGGCTTGGAATAACAGTAGTAGACGAAATTTTGAATGCTGTTTTAAAGGTAGGAGAGATCAAAATATGAATATAAAATTGGAATCCAAGAAGGCAAATTATGTATGGGAAGATGAGTTAGGGATTGGAATAATGTACCAAGGGAGATGTTCGATAAATTTCCAGATTTACTTGAAATTATTTAAGAAAATGCTAGGTAAACAACTTACAGGGACTCTTGTCTCCCGAGTGACTGACCTAAGTGCACATCAGTGGTGATTGATTGATTCGCTCAGTCTCCCGTGAAAATGGAGAGAAAATATACATTTCTGACATGTTGACTCTACAGAATATTGATAGTGGTGAGATGGGTGGATCGGCAGATACGTGTGTAAGACGGACTCGAATTAGATTAAATACATTGAATACTTTATACAGTCATCATATTCTAAAGGCTAAGCCTTTTCGCTGCAGCCATATATGTCTATCTTGAGCCAGTCTTTTCAACTCTGTAGGTCTTGCAGTTCATCATCAGAAGCAGGTTTTTGGAAGAAGACACTCTGGGCCGTCCTCTTCATCTTTTTCCAGCAATTCTTCCTTCATTCACGTTACAAGGAACTCTTCATGCCGCAGAATATGCCAATAAATGTTCCGTTTTTCAATTTCAGTTATCAGAGTCCGTTCTTCTCCTGTCTCTCTAAGGACTTCGATTGCTCTTCATTTTAGTCCAACTCATCCTCTGTATTCTTCTCCAGATCCTCAATTCAATTGCCTCTATAGTCTTTTCTTTTCTTGCTCTTCTAATGTCCAGCTTTCGCAACCATACAGAATCACGCCCCATCCAAGGGTTTTTTTTTTGTTTTTGCAAAGGTCTTCCGAGTTTGAATATCTACGTTTTTTGGCCAGAACCAAACCAAACCAAACCCCATGGCACTACAGCCCTTGAAGGGCCTTGGCCTACCAAGCGACCGCTGCTCAGCCCGAAGGCCTGCAGATTACGAGGTGTCGTGTGGTCAGCACGACGAATCCTCTCGGCCGTTATTCTAGGCTTTCTAGACCGGGGCCGCTATCTCACCGTCAGATAGTTCCTCAATTCTAATCAAGTAGGCTGACTGGACCTCGAACCAGCCCTCAGGTCCAGGTAAAAATCCCTGACCTGGCCGGGAATCGAATCCGGGCCTCCGGGTAAGAGGCAGGCACGCTACCCCTACACCACGGGGCTGGCAGTTTGTTGGCCAGCGGATGCTTTTTATCTTGGAAGGCTCTCTTTGCCATTGCTACCCTTTTGGTGACTTCTGATATGCTCCGATTATCACTCGTGATTAGGGTGCCTCGGTAGCAAAACTGTTTCACTTGTTCATTTTATCAGGGCCAGTTTTGGTGTGTGTTATAGGCGCTGTCTTGGATTTACGTATTGTCATGGGTTTTTGCCCTTGTATTAATTCTGAGGTTCCATTTGCCTAAAGTTTCTACTAGTATGTTGATCATTCTTTGCCTACTTTTGCCTGTTTCTTGTAGTATGGCGGTATCATCAGCAGTCTTATACAAAATACTTGTTTAACATTTGCCTTTGCTGGCAAGATGTAGTGTTTACAGTGCACTGTGTCTTCTGGTATGGGCTAGAATAAATTTGTTACCTTCATTGACCTGTCTGTCTTATCCTTGGCTTTGATAACATGAAAGTGACTGAGGTATGAGTGATGCTAGTAATGCCATTCCTTATGCGGCCAATCCCTGCCATGAATGGTGTGAAAATGTCGCTCATAGGATCGGTTGGTGCCCACATTTTAGTGGGCTCGGCAGACTGATATGCAATAGCAACTTCTGGCTCGGTGAGGTAAGAAACGGGAAACTACCTCACTCATTTTCCTAGTACGCCTCTTCAGCGACACCTAGACCATCTATGACAGCTAATGGTGGACCTGTTGATGATCCAACCAGCCTTCGGGCTGTATACCCAACATGCATACCATTAATTTTGATCCCAACTGTTTTCTCATCCATGACTGCGATGGCTTCTTCGATGAACATATTGAAGAGATCAGGAGATAGTGGACATCCTTGCCTAACTCTTCTTCTTATTTTGGCATTTTTCTTTTTCCCATTGATTTCAAAATCACTGTATACATTCCTACAATACGGTAAGGTTCAGTTTCCTTTACACATTCACAAAGCAAAATGAACAAAACGAAAATTGTTCTGATGAACTGCATATCCATATGTGGCTAAGAGGCGTGACCAGTCTTATGAAAATAATAGATAGGAAGAGGATTGTCAGGTCCGTGATATTAGAATTAGGCCATCGATATTTGTCAAGTATTTCCTTACATGTGGTTCAACATAATTACCACGTAGAAATTCACTGTATAATATAAAATATTCCTCTGTGGGTACTGTAGCATAACAATTCACAGACAACCGAATTATTTGCAATACTTCAGCACAAAAAAAAAAAAAAAATGCAGCAGTTATTGTTCAAACAATGCGGACTGGTATAAACTATGGCATGATACACTTCCCTTTCCTTTGGGTGGGGCTGTGATATCCGGCTCTTATACGACATGTGAATGTAGTTGCCCGTAAGGGGATACCTTGGGCGATGCTCGGACGGATGCGTTGACAATGGACTATTAAATGTTCAGCTGCGAGCAACCAATAGCCAGGCGTATCTGCTAACTGCCACCAAGTGTTCCTTTAACTATCAAACTATGACGACTGCTCGCTCTCCAGTGCTATTCAAGTGGTTTAATGTAAATTATTCCTTGTCACGGTCTTTAGAATAAATAAATAAATAAATAAATAAATAAATAAATAAATAAATAAATAAATAAATAAATAAATAATCCGTGATGTTCACACAGACATACAACAGCTAAAACGGACAGAACGACAAAATTTGAACCGAATCCTCTTTCGACTTTTGTATGCCTAATCCGAGATTAAAGAAAAAACAACTAAGTATGAGGTCAAAATTGGAAGCATACAGACAAAATATTATGTTATTAATATACAGGGTTATTCAGCGAAGTTTTCCACCTCAACTCGTGAATCTTCAAGATATCCACATTTTGCTTTCACTTTCAGTAATTGTACCAAGGGGCTCATAATCAAATTTTCAGTACTTTTTCATGGCGTCAGAATCTGCTGAGGTGTTGGTGAATTTTTTTTTTTTAAGTAGAAGAACTCCTAGGCAACCATCCTCCAATATCTGCTGACATAATGGTACTAACTTTGTTTGTTTAAATGGAACTACACTGTGTTCTACACATAGCCTTAATTCTAGAAACATTGCAAATTAAGCAGCGTGATAATTTTAAAAATCGGACATGTAGGCCCTACTTCTCGAGAAAATGCAGTGTATCCGATCGTACTTCATTTGCCAGCTGCCGTGTTCGTTTCGCGCTTAGTGTGAAACATGAACTACCTGTTGACATACAGAATTGCTTTACTTTCTTCTGACTGATAGGTATTCTCTCAAAAACTATGATAAAATGTATGATTTAACACCTTTAATATCGCCGTGACAGGAAAAACCTTTCAAGATGGCAGCTCGTAGACGGCTGGAGTATTTAACTGAATGAGAAAATCACAGCGACGAGGAATATGACCAAAATTATGCAATAAAACGTCTTAGGTGGATAATAGAATGCGCTACATACAGCATACTTTGAGGGCTATAACGGCACTGATTTTGAAACACATTTCAGGTTATCTAAAGCTTCGACGGTTATGTGAACGAATCCGATCCACGAAATGTCACTATAATATTTGTCTCAAATGGAAGATAACAATTGCTTTTAGTCAAATCAAGTCTAAAATCTGAGGTAAATTAACAAATACCGTCGTTACTAGAGACATCTCTAGAGAAATATTTATACGTACTTACTCCATTACGTTGGATTCCGCCGCTCGCGGCGTCTTTTATTTCTTTCTTGAGGTCCAGGGCTAGCATCAACGAATGGGAGTGCTCCTGTGAATTCTCATTATCTCTGTCATATGATTAGCGCGGGCAGTTCAAACGGCAAAATAGCATGATCCCTGGACCAATAAATACAATACTGTTACGTTGAAAGGAAAATAGCATGATCCCTGGACCAATAATAGTGAATGAGTTAGGGCACAAAACGAATGAGCAACATGAAGAAAACATCTAATTAATTCAAACAACTTCAGTGAGCAAAGACATCACACACGACAGTGTTAGAAAAACAAAACACTTACGCAAGCGCTGCGACGTAGCAGAAATAGTAGTTGTAAGGCAGTAAAGTATGTATTCTCTACAAATAAAATATTTCATATTATTTCTTAATTTACCTCAGATTTTAGACTTTGAGTAAAAGCAATTATTATCTTCCATTTGGGACAAATAATACTGTGACATTTCGTGGATCAGATTCGTTCACATAACCAGCTCCGACACTCATTGTTATCCATGATCGAACACAACCTGAAATTCCCAACTCATAGCCTACGAAGCCCTAAGATGAATTCTCGATTATAGCGTAGGCCTATATCTTGTATGGCACACGACTGGATGGTTTTTAATGAAGAACTAAAGAATATTGCCTAATTTTTTGAGTGAAATATACAATGTGTAGGCTATAATTTTTCTTATTCTCTGCGATGCTAATGCTTTATGCCACCAAATTCAGAAACAGTTATTTTCTATTGGAACGTCATATTAGGCTTCTTTCTTCGTTTCTGGTCAGTAGCGGATATAAATTATTTGCAAACGCTGAACGTAATAAAAAACTTGTTTACATTTCGATATGGGCCGCAGGGCGTAGTCATTTGTTTTCCGTGCGTCAGTATGAAAAAAAAAAAGGTTCAAATTCAGATTCAAACGAGAAGTTAAGTTTGGTAAACCGAGATATTAAATGTTGTGGTGAATTCAGAAGTGAGCGTTGTCCGATATAATGACATTATCCGAGTTTTGGAAATCTAACAGTAAAAGTAGCTTAACTGACGTTGGTGGATACTGGCGTAAGACGCAATGTTGTCCGTGAACAGCGTCTTGACATTAGGATGAATGTGGTTGCTGTTCTCGTGTTCATCCCTGTGCTTGCAAACAGCGAGTGTTGCATTGTTATGCTGTTGGTAATTGTCATTGTGTTCACGGTGTGTTTAATATTCCGGTCGAGGGGAGTCATTATACCCCTGGTGGAGATGATTTTTTAATCTTTCAGCAGTCAAGGAGAGAACAAAAGCCTCCCACCAACTCTCTCACTCCGCGTACCTCATAACCTACATCTTATCCAGTCAGCAATTTGCTGGCCTGTCAGTCTCGCTTGTTCATACACCAGTGCTTCATTCTGTAGTAAAACAGCCCTCCCACTCTTTTTTAAAACCTGGACCTCTTTCGCTCTTTATCTATTCGGGGCAGAGTCTTACAGTTGATTTCTAATAAAACTGCTCCCGCGTACTTCAGCTGTTTGATGGCATTCAAGAATGTTCACTTAACAATGGGGGGGGGGGGCATCAAACGGGACTGTCTAGGGGTCGTACCTCGTGATAGGTGTTGTGGAAATGAAGTGTCCATTCAGAATGTATGTTGAGGGAGATAATTGCAGGCCAGTCAGCTTGACATGTGTTGCATGCAAACTCTCTGAAAGCATCGTTTCTGATTGTTTGAAACACGTTTGCGTTGAGAGAATGGCATGCATAGCCATATATGGGGTAATGAAAACTACGCTGAGAGAAGCCTTGAACACTACTAGATCTCCCTCCATTAAGTAACTTTGTAGAGGGACAGGCTAGAATGAGCTCATATAGATTGGAGCAGAATGGATGCTGGAAGGCTGAAAGGCCCAATTTTGGTCACTGTAAAATTAACAGAGTAATAACAGGGGAAGTTTTACACATGTCAGCTGATTATATGATTCCAAAGTATATCTTTGAGAAACCATTTGAGACCCAGATAACTAAAAAGGAAGACTGATAGGGAAGATATTGTGTGGTGGACAGATGGCTCAAGGACTGAGAAGGGAACAAGAGGATGGATCAACGGTGAAAGACCTGAGAATTCAATCCAAATGCGCCTAGGCAGACACACTACAGTTTTCCAAGCTGAAGTGATAGCCATCACTACATGCCTTGAGGAAAACTTGAAAATGAACTACAGAGATAAGAACATTTTCATATTTACACATAGCCAAGCAGCCATAGGCAGTCATCCAAAATTGTTTGGTGGTATTGTCATAGACTTCTCCTGAAGCTCTCAGAGTACAGTGTTGTTAAAATAATATGGGGTACCTAAGCATGCAGGCATAGAAGGTAATGAAAAGGCGGATAAACTGGCAAGAAAATGGTCAGAAACAACTTTTGTGGGCCCAGAACCAGTATGTGGGATCTCTTATATACAAACCCACCTCTACATAGGTAAATGGGTACCGAGGAAACAAATGGAAAACTGGAAAAATGCTCCAGGATCCAGGCTTGCGAAATAACTAATAACGAGCCCAAACAAGAAACATACTAAGGAACTGCTGAAACTCAGCAGAGAAAATATAAGATGGGTAGTAGGACTGCTGACTGGACACTGCCATCTTAAAAAGCACGTACATAGAATTGAAGTAATAAGAGACAGTCCATGTAGGAAATGCAACGATGCGGAAGAATCAGCTGAACATGTACGCTTTGAATGTTAGAATTAAAATCTCCACACTGGGATTACCTGGTGAAGAGAGAAGAAACATTCTAGAAGACCCAATAAGGAGGACCTGGAACTTTTTGAAGGGAGCAGGTATAACTAGGTGGGGATGGAGGAAAACGCATTGTAGCACAATATCTTCGAGGTCGACGCTAAAAGGAAATTTAAAAGAGATCCCATGATAAGAAGAAGAACTGGCTTGCTAGAAGACAGTTTCAGTAAGGTTATTCCGATGAGGCTCAACTTAAGGGATTCCAGCAAGATACAGCAGATATTTTAGATTCAGAAGGTCAAATGGACTGTATCGCTATTGACGTATCTGAGGCTTTTGATAGAGTAGATCATGACAGAACTCTGACGAAAGTACACCGTATTTTTATGTAATTTTTATACGAAGTAATCAATCACCGTAAGCAAGACCAGCACCTGTTTTATTAAACCAAATACTTGGTCCTTATAATCCCCTTTATTACAGTATTCACCAATCCGAACCCCAGGAAAAATAATTGAAGTCCCTTGCTCTAGAGAACTGATTATTTCATTCGTAGTAGTTTCACAAGCCCTGAGCCATTTTCCCCACTTTCGATGCAATGCACCCTACACTTTTTATTTATTTATTTATTTATTTATTTATTTATTTATTTATTTATTTATTTATTCATTTATCCATTGTGCTTCTTTCTTCCCTATGAAAGTCGTTGTAAAATAAAGTCATAAAATACACTTTCCTTCAGCAGCATAATCTCATTACAAATATTCAGTTATATATGCACATACTGTAACAAGGTATTTAAATCTGTATTCGTTCTGTAATTATACATGATGGTAGTGATGTTATCGAAGATGATGATAATGATGAGGTAGATTGTATTAATACAAACTAGCAGTTTCCCGTTGGCTCCGCCCGCAATATATAAAGTATGGTGTTGCTCGTTACTATCTTCACGGATGTATTTGCAAAGTTTTGGTTAATGAAATAAAACACATGATCTGCTGTGGTAATAGAATGTAATATATGTCAACAAAACACTTGAAAATACATCACACAAAGAAATTAAATTAAACGTTCCTTGCAACACTACGCGCCGAACTGATAAAAAGTCCTTCAAAAATCATCGTCATGGAGACAAATGTACTCATAACGTTTCTCACAATCTACCAATTTAAGTATATAGTTATTACCTCAAAAGAAAGCGCTTGATCCACTGAGTTTTTTTAGACCAAAACGAACTGCGTACCTCAATTAGAACGAAAGATATGATTGCTTCAATGAGAAAAAATGTTGAAGAAATGAGACGTCAAATTGAATGTGCACTCATAACATTCCTCAGAATCAACTAATTTGGATAGTTAGGAGATGAAATGAAAGATCTTGATCCACTGAGTGTTCTTAGGCCAAAACGAACTCCGTACCTCAATTCGAACCAAAGATATGATTGCTTCAAAGAGACAAAAAATTGAAAAATCAAATAATTTGAGGAAGGCGGAAGTTAAGTGATTATAATACCTGATGAAAATTCTGTGCATGAATACCTTTCAGTTAAAAAAATGACGGAAACCGACCGGATTGAATGGCCGGACTGACTGACTTTAGTTTTCATAATTTTTTTAATATATAGACTAGGAAGTGAACTAAAACTATGAACTTAACAATAAGAGCCAGCAAAGTGAGATTTTAATTTAGAATATAAAACAATTAAGTTATTTGTTTACATTGTTTTACTATGGAAGAGTATTTAGTTGCAAATGAAGACCGACTCCAATCCTCAGACCATAATATAAAAAAAGTATGGCGGCCGAAGTAGCCGGATTGCTGAGATTGGCTAACGCGAAAATATCACGTACAGTGGCGGTAATTTAATATGATAAATGTAATATCAAAGGGAAAATAACTTTTTCACGTAAGAAAACGCTTCGCCAACAAGTACACACCACATATAATAAACAAGAATCACATATATTCTACTAGAAAAGAGAACAACAAGCTGATTATTTAGAAATTTCATTTTGTCAAATGACGTTTTCTTTTATATTTCACTTCGCTGGATAGATGACAATACATGATAAGACTGCTAAATTATAACATCATTTTGAATTTTCAAAATAAATTAAGGTACCAGATTCCTAAATTTTATTCGCTCTCATGAGAACTATGAAACATAATTTGTTGCTTTAGTTTCGAAGTCGTGGACAGTTTCTTACATTCAACACCAAATGAAAGGGAAGTACACCAGAAATAATAATGTTATTGGCTTTACGTCCCACTAACTACTTTTTTTACGGTTTCCGGAGACGCCGAAGTGTCGGAATTTAGTCCTGCAATAGTTCTTTTACGTGCCAGTAAATATACCGACAAGACGCTGATGTATTTGAAGACCTTCAAATACCACCGGCCTGATCCAGGATCGAACCTGCCAACTTGGGATATGAAGGCCAGCGCCTTAATCGTCTGAGCCACTCAGCCCAAGTACACCCGAAATGATTATGTTAACCCAATGAACGGCCCTGGTAATGCTACCATAATGTTGACGTATGGCATAGCAACACTTCAATAAAGGTAACCTTAGTAATGAAACGTTCAGACACTAAAGATATAATAGGTTTTTACCCATTAAAGAACATTCTCTATTCACTCTAAACACTGATATTTAACTACATGGACGAGCTTCAGTTCGGTGTAGTCTGCTTGATAACACATAACCACAACATGAATTGGAAGGTGTTGGTAGTGTAAAACCCTACGTTACAAACCCAGCTACCATGTCACTATTTCTTCTGTGTAACAGTATACAGATTGCTCCGTCACACAAGTTTTTTTAATACTCTAAGATCCAGCCAAACATTTCCGCAGGAAAGCACAGATTATTGTAAAATACACTTGCATCTAAATCACTCGACTCTTTAAAGCACATAGGCACTGACGGAGTATCATAATATCAATTATATTCTATCTAAATTAATATAATTCGAGGAACACGAATAGTTTGGAAGTAGAGAAATGGCTTCTCTAAACTCAGACTTATCCTCAAAATGATGTATGCACGCTACAGTTTTGTCATGGACTTCAAAATAATCACGATGTATATTCCTAATCCATTTCTTTCTTAATGTTCTATTCCGTAGGAAACTTAGAATGAGAGGCATTGCCACAGTTATACTAAAATCTGGTCCACCTAGTGCACTCACGTTTTTTAATGGGTAAAAACACGATTAAAACAAGCATATTCTCACATTAGGTACTGCGTATAATTACAGATCCTATGTGTCCACTGACTCATATAAATACACTCGCACACTTACATTCTACAAAGACACATTTATCGTCAACTTTCATAAAATTACACCTACTACATACGATAACAACAAACCAAAACAAACCCACATTTCCAACAATTCCACCTACTCGATTCGCGATCTTTGAACGATCGAGAGTAGCATTAAGACCTCTTAAAACAATTACCACCACCACCACCACCACCACCACCACCACCACCACCACCACCACGCGTGTACTTGTGTACTGCCATCTCTCGGACGGTTAGGTAATATCTATTAGCAGTAAAGTCTTGATAATGTATCAGGAAAGAGAAAGACAAGATTTAGAAGGCCTGGGATTGTAGCAAAGAGGAAATAAATAATAAATATGTATTCCATGACTCACATTCGGCAGTTTTGTTTGTAAACTTGCCGGCACTTTTAGATGCCGATGTCGAAGTAGAGTTGTATAGAAGCTATTTTAGTGTTTTCGTGACTGGACGATAACACATGAGTCCAACCACACCTTTCAAGAAGAAGAAGAAGAAGAAGAAGCTATTTTAGTGGTTCGGAAAGGTCGCGTGGGAATGATTTTCTTCGTGCTTAAGGGTGAATGATCATCTGCGTGATAGTGACAATGATAATGATGTGTTTGATGCGAATCACCGTCCTACAAATACTGGCGGTGACAGTAGATTACAACCAAAAGAAGTGGAATCCGAGATAAGGCTTTTTGCAGATGATGTTATTCTGTACAGAGTAATAAATAAGTTACAAGATTGTGAGCAACTGCAAAATGACCTCTATAATGTTGTGAGATGGACAGTAGACAATGGTATGATGATAAACGGGGATAAAAGTCAGGTTGTGAGTTTCACAAACAGGAAAAGTCCTCTCAGTTTTAATTACTGCGTTGATGGGGTGAAAGTTCCCTTTGGGGATCATTGTAAATACCTAGGTGTTAATATAAGGAAAGATCTTCATTGGGGTAATCACATAAATATGATTGTAAATAAAGGGTACAGATCTCTGCACATGGTTATGAGAGTATTTAGGGGTTGTAGTAAGGATGTAAAGGAGAGAGCATATTTGTGTCTGGTGAGACCCCAACTAGAGTATGGTTCCAGTGGGGACCCTCACCAGGATTACTTTATTTAGGAACTGGGAAAAATCCAAAGAAAAGCAGCTCGATTTGTACTGGGCGATTTACGACAAAAGAGTAGCGTTACAAAAATGTTGCAAAGTTTGGGCTGGGGAAACTTGGGAGAAAGGAGACGAGCTGCTCGACTAAGTGGTATGTTCCGAGCTGTCAGCGGAGAGATGGCGTGGGAGGACATCAGTAGACGAATAAGTTTGAGTGGTGTCTTTAAAAGTAGGAAAGATCACAATATGAAGATAAAGTTGGAATTCAAGAGGACAAATTGGGGCAATATATTCGTTTATAGAAAGGGGAGTTAGGGATTGGAATAACTTACCAAGGGAGATGTGCATTAAATTTCCAATTTCTTTGCAATCATTTAAGAAAAGACTAGGAAAACAACAGGTAGGGAATCTGCCACCTGGGCGACTGCCCTAAATGCAGATCAGTATTGATTGATTGATTCGTTATTGCCATTTACTCTCCTTGGCGCTTTTACAGTCGATAAAGAATCCGTTCACCATCTGCCTCCTGGTTCCACATAACAGGTATGTTTTGAGTTTATGGTAAATGACGGCGATCACTCTGTAAAACGTCGCGAATTAAACTAACCTCTATCTTCAAGAGGAAACGAAAGCTTATTTGGGGACTGCGCGAGTGTAACGTAAGTCTGAGACATTATTAAATAATGTGGAGTATAAGCCTAATTTTAGTTAAATATGATGAATATTGTTAATTTTGTGGTCAATTGTTCAACTTTATATCCAGTCTTACTCACCGGCTCAAATAATAGGATGAAAACTCGGGATAGAAAGGTCAAGGCATTGAAAGGGTTAGGACGGTTTTTATTCTCACCCTACCATATACAATTGAGAGTTTTACAGTGTTGGCAAAGCAGAAGGGCGTGGGATGCTGGCAGATAAGCTGAAGTTCTATGGAAAAGAGCAGGAAAGGTTGCATCAGAAATACTAATATCAGAAACCAACTTCAAGAGGAATCCATTGAGGAAATTGTGGAAATACAGACGCTGCTATTGACTGGTCACATTACAAGAATGGGAAAAGATCTTTTACCACAGAAAGTCCTGGAGACCCGCTCTTAGGGCAAGAGAGGACGACGTATACAGTATCTTTAGCTTTGTCCTGCAGGTGGAGGGTCATTTCGTTGGATCTTCACTCTGTTCTGGGCGTCTCACTGTGTGCTGCAGACAGTAGACGCTGGCTTTTGGTTACGATATGCCAGGGATCGTTCCAGGTGCTGCTCTCAACACGTGTCCAGACCACTGTAACCGTCCTTCTTGATTTTTCATGGATAGGATGCCAGATTGTCTTTTGAGAGTGTCTTTGCGAATATCGTCTAAACTGGAGACTTAGAGTGTACAACGAACCACTCTCATTTCATGTGAAGACTATGTTCTATTGTTTTGGTTGTACGCCAACACACTGTTCTATAAAATGCTACAGTACGAACTAGAGTTCTTTAGATCTTTGGTCTGAAATGGTTTGGCATTCCGGTCATACAGCATTCCCGTGGCATCCCTGCACATTCTCCAGATCGCATTCAGTCTTGCTCGCTTGTCGCCATCCTCGCTCTAGAGGCAGGACCCCTGTTGTGGACTTGGATGGTACACGCACGCTCAGAAATGGTGACACGATATAAACAAAGCATGGCACCTCCTCGGTTAACGTATTGTTGCAGGTAGACAGCCCGCTACAGGACTGTTGTGATTGAAATGGGCACAGTGATGGATGTGCCTTCAGCACTACCCGTTCACTCCCTTCCGCACGTTTTCGGTACAGGAGTGGCCTTGAACACTACCCCTTCATTCCCTCCCCACCTTTTTAGTACTGGAGTGATTGTTTATGTCTGTGCACGTGTGTACCAGCGGCTGGGCTTGTTTTTGCCATATCAAGACGGAATCCGAAATATAAAAGATGATCGGTCCAGGCCAGCAAGTGTCGCTCCAGTTTTTGTGCTGGTTACAGGAAGCATTACGTCGGCGGAGAAGAGCAAGGTCCATGGAGTGTTTCGATTATTAATATACTGTTATAATAGTTACCGTGATTCCGTGGTGGACAGAGGTGAAAGAAGGTGCGGGCATGAATGAGTCGATGTAAGACAATCAGAAGATTAATTTAAAACTTTTAAATTAGTGCTATATTTCGTTCTCTACTATTTTTTGTGTGTGTTTCTTTTCAGATGTTAAATGTTAACAAACAATTCGCTAAGCGAAAACAAGATTTCAGTTACAATAATGAGATGTAGAAGTAACATAATAAATGACAAGAGCACCTTTGCTCCAGGAAAATTATCTAGGAGACTATTCTCCAAGCATTACACTATTCCAGCCTTCCAAAGGCACCATTCAACATCTACATTAACACTTTTACCTTCATAGAAAGAGCATCAATGCTCTATAAAATTTACACTTGGGAATCTTTCTAGCAACGTCCAGGCCTATCGAAGACACAACCTACATTTTACAATTTCAAGCAGTATTCACTGTCTTATATGTTCAACAGTCTTATAACATCTTTACACGAAAGGAATGAAATAGAGTTTTTTTTTTTGCTAGTGGCTTTACGTCGCACCGACACAGATAGGTCTTATGGCGATGAAATAGATTTTAACAGGGGTATCGAGTACCCATTCTACTAGGCTTTTGTGAAAAATAACAGGGGAAGTTACTGGCCCAAAAATCAAAATGGTGAGGAGGCGGACACTTGCGCTCCTTGAAAATTGAAATGAAAAGTTAAAAACCCTATTTGGGCTTATGGTCCGAAGTTGCAGAGGTTAAGCCTATACTCGGTGATTTAGTTGGAACAAAATATTTACAGGAACTCACCTTATTAATTCAGCAATTTCCAAATGGACTCGTATTAGGTGTCAACATCAGCGGCCTCATGTTTCCGACAAGTTGTTTCATCAGCTGAACATCTCCCCTTTCGTAACCATGACTTGGCATATGGTTGTGGGTTAAATATGTGCACAGGAGGTCCAACGCAGCTTATGAAAATAAGTCCGCTTGATCTTGCAACCAGCAGCCTATTTCTCTTTTCGGTGTGGATCTCATTCATGGTACTGAAAGCTCATTCAGCTTCTGCTGAAGAGATGGGAATGGACTGTGCACTCTTGATTAAAGGCATCAGTTTCCACTGGAATTTCCTTGGTCTCGACATACTTTCTAAATGCATTAATGTACCTCCTCTTGTCTGACATGTGGAAAAAGTCACAAAGGTTGCCAACACTCTCATCACCATAACAGATATCCAAAGAAGAAGTGGAGGGCCACATATTTTTGTATAGTACCTTTGAATCACTGATAACTTTTGTCATTTTCTCATGTCTCTGCTGACTAGAGCTGGAACCAAGATGAGATGATGTGGACATATTTTCCATAAGCCTGTTATTTAAATTGTCCACAAGACTTCTGAAAAACTGCTTTCTGTTAATTTTGACAACTTTTTTAGAATCATGTAATCCTATGTTTCTAAATTTTTTGTTTTCTGCTGCACCCATGACGTTTCAGCGCTATGTATAGATTATAAGTTTTACTGAATGTAAAAATGATACGTCATTCTAAAGCGGGTAAATATTTTCCGGAACGGCGTTCCGGTCCGTTCCGGTCCAACTAAACCACTGTCTATACTACTGAGGTGACTACATGGAGAAAATATTTAAGTTACAAACATTACAAACTGAAAAAGGTTACAAAATCATAGTCACCTCAAAATTAAGACGATAGGGAACACGAGAGGGTCGCTCACTCTCTATTCCCTGATTTCGGTCAAGTTTCTTTGGCCTGTTTGAAATTTACGTTAGAATTTTGGAATTTACATTTTAGAAAATTAAAGTTACATTATTAAAAATTGGGAACCTTCCCCGTCGAGCTAGCTTCAAAGACTATCAATCAGTTAAACCAGGACTGCCATTACCTTGAGCTGATGGACTTCTCGACGATGGACGAGGCACCCCCGCCTCTTTTATTAACACACACACTCTGTAAACTGGAACGATCAATAAGACAGCCTGGTCCGAAAATGTGCCAACTTTTATAACCGAGGGGAAAGTTCCAGAAAACTCTGGACTAAGGCCCGACACATCCCCAATTTTGATTGGGTAATTAAATAAATACAATACACAGTTGATTGGCTGAAAAATAAATATACAAAATTTTCTATTGGCCACCATCTTTAGTTGGCGGGAAGAGATAGAAGTGTTGCAAACTTTAACACACCAAAAACAAAGAATAATCAATTAAGTTTAGTAAACCTTAAAATATCAAATTACTTTACAATTTTAATAGTCAATATTCACACCAGAGGGCATAACGTAAGTTTGTAGAAGAGACATATGTAGGAAAATGTCCAAACTTCTTGTATTAGTTGTTGCGCGTTTTAGATTGTAGATAGCATCCTCCAAGGCGCTTCATTTGAATGAACGGGGTGGGTGTACCTTCCGGTACAATAATATTCATACAGTATATTAGCTCAGTACATTTGTGATATGAGGATATTAGTAACCCCAGTAACAATCACTTCAGGCGAATTAGCTTCACAGAAAATGTGGACCATGGACAATTTAGCATCACGATAACATTTCTTGTGACACGACAAAATTTTACATTGAACGCGTTCTTCTAAGAAACATGAGAAGCAGTAGTATGAGTAGTCTCTAGTCACTCACGTGGTTGGGTTAATACAACCTAAGTTATTAAGAAAATTACGGGGATATTCCGCGGTAAATTATAAATGATTAGCTGAGTCGATTTCCACCCACTTGCTACACGACGGGCAGAAGATTATTTTTCTGTCGTAAGTGAAGTAGGTAAATATGGGATGAAAATCAGTACAACAAAGACAAAAGCGGTGTCAATAAGTAAATCAATGAAAGACGTGAACATTTTCATTCACGGTGCGAAATTTCAAACATCTGGGAATAATAATATCCAAGGATGGCCACTGTCAACATCCCCCTGTGGGTGGGGGCGGTAGAATAACACCCACGGTATCCCCTGCCTGTCGTAAGAGGCGACTAAAAGGGGTCCCAGGGGCTCTGAACTTGGCAGCGCCAGGCTGAATGGCTCAGACAGTTGAGGCGCTGCCCTTCTGACCCCAACTTGGCAGGTTCTATCCTGGCTCAGTCCGGTGGTATTTGAAGATGCTCAAAATACATCAGCCCTGTGTTTTAGTGGCACGTAAAAATCTCCTGCGAGACTAAATTCCAGCACCTCGGAGTCTCTAAAAACAGTAAAATGTAGTTCGTGGGACGCAAGACCAATAACATTATTATTATTATTATTATTATTATTATTATTATTATTATTATTATTATTATTATTATTATTATTATTATTAGCTTGGGAGCTTGGGTTGGCGACCATGGGGCCCTTGGCTGGGTCCTGGCATTTCTTCCACTTGTACAAGGCTCGTCACCCTCATTTATCGTAACTGACCTCCCTTGGTCAATTCTTGTTCTTTTTCGACCCGGATGATAATAGGTTTGCGAATCATAAGGAGTCTTCCATTTTCACGCCCTTCGTGGCTCTTGTCTTTTCATTTTATTTTTTAAATGATATTCGTTCGTGGCGTCGACCTCTAGAGATCTTTTGCCGCTACTTTCACCATGTGATATGAACCTGCGTGTAATTGGAATTGTGGAAGTGTAGAGTATTGAATGTGAGGAAAGGAACGTTAAGGACGACACAAACACCCAGTCCCCAGGCCAGGGATATTAATCACTTACAATTAAAAACACCTGACACGGCCGGGAATCGAACCCTGGGCCGCCGGGTGACAGGCGGACGCGTTGCCTCCTACACCGCGGGGCCGGGCTATTTTAACGATGCAGGATTCGAACCGCCGATGGCACACTCCGTCGATTGTTAGGCTAACGCCTAATAACCACATCAGGTACGCTACACTGCGGATCTTGTCTTTCTTTGGCCGACAACTTCATTTTTCGAAGTTTCGAATCCTTTCCATTTATATATAGAGGATGGTTGCTCAGTTGTACTTCCTCTTAAAACAATAATCACCACCACCACCGTCAACAGGGAAAGCTTGGAGTATCAAGAGCAGTGTTTTACAAATTCTAGAAAATACTAACCAGTAATAGAATGAGCCTTGGGCTCAGAAAGAGATCTTTTGGATCAGGGAAAAAGCATCTAATTGGAAGATGATCTGAATTAGGAACTGATGTTCCGAACATCATTGAAGAAGGGTCCTGGTTTCATCTGTGCCGAGATAGATGCATCGTCATCCTGTAAAAATAAATGCTTGTACACGACTGGAGACTGTGTATGAAATAATCTGTACCAAGTCCAAGCGTACGTAGGAGGGGCGTAAATGAACTCAATGAGAGATCTTGTTAGTCTATGTATTAAATCCTCCCCCTCGTATTTGATGACTTGATATGATTAGAAGTTCACAGCCAATAGCATAATGGAGATTGCTTGAACGCATTAAGCAACCTACCACGATGGTGCGTTGAGTGAAGCTGGTTCAATCTGGTAAAATATAAAGCAGATGCTGGTAGACTAATTGGTTTCTAGTTGGAATTATTGGCCCTACTATTTTATTACTTTATGCCGGAACTGTACCGCTACCTTCCCATCCTTGCTTCGCCGAAAATCTTTCCATGTGTTAGTGCGACGGTAAACCACTAAATAAATAAGTGAATAAATAAATAAATAAATAAATAAATAAATAAATAAATAAATAAATAAATATACTTACTAGAGGACTCGTACTGCTCCGCAGCACTCTTTATACATAGGTCAGATAACTCGTCTTGACATGCCCGTCGTAGTTATATTGTTCTGCCTGATCTTTTAAATGGTTTTATGAACATTTAATAAGAAGCGCGTTATGGTATGCCGCAGTTCGTAGTCATCCATTCCGACGTCATCATGCCGTCTGGTAAACATCCATCCATACATCCCCTTTGTTTAACCTGCAGTTTAATGATGTAAAGCTTGGTATTGTGTTCTAGCTCGTTGGTATTGTGTCATAGAAGGCAATGGTATTTTTAATCGCAGTTCTTTTATATAGGACGGTTGTCTTGTGAGCTCATAGGTTAATCTCGAAGGAGCGTTTTTGCTCAGACAGGGAACTTTTTCCAAGACGCATGGCCTTCACTCTTTGTAGTGTAGTTAGGTTACCCTTCGATACATGTTCCCAGATAATGTCTAATGCGTATGTCAATGGTGTTTTCTCTTAGTATCATGTAAGTTATTAGGAAGGAACCACATTAGAACATTGCATCACACCAAAATATCTTGGGAGTTACCCTTGATCGCGCTCTCACTTACCAGAAACACTGCTCGAACACCAAGCAAAAAGTGGCAGCCAGAAATTTTATTATAAGGAAGATGACGGGTACTACCTGGGGGGCATATCCCAATACTGTTAGAACCTCTTCCATTGCTCTATGTTGCTCTGCAGCGGAATATGCATCCCCAGTATGGTACAAGTCAAGTCATTCCAGGACCTGTCGCCATCATTACCGGCTGTCGAAAACCTACTCCGTTGAACAAATTGTATAATCTTGCTGGTATTGCCCCTCCTGATATCCGTCGAGAGGTTGCAGCAAAAAACGAGAGGAAGAAGGAGGAAACATCTGAAGCTCACCCTCTGTATGGATACAGGCCAGTTACTTCAAGACTCAAATCGAGGAAAAGTTTCCTCAAAACAACAGAGGCTCTTATTGGGACACCTCAGCAATCCCGAATTGATATGTGGCGCGCAAGCTGCAGTCGCTCCGAAGAATGGTTGACACCAAGTGAAGAATTACCACCTAGTCACATGGAGAAATGGAGTACTTGGAGATCACTGAACAGATTACGGGCAGGCGTGACAAGATGTAAAAGCAACCTGGAGAATGGGGTTTTAACATCGAGTCATCATAGTGTGAGTGTGGTGCAGTCCAGACGACGTCTCATTTGTTGCAGTGTAGTAAGTGCCCTAAAACCTGCACAGTACAAGATCTACTTCAGGCAACAGAAAAGGCACCGGATGTCGCCAATTTCTGGGCAAAAGTAATATAGACTTTTTCTTATAAGTGTGACTTTGTATATAATTCAGTAAAAGTATATATGTATTTATAGTATTAATGCTTCTGATACGAATACATAAATGAAAATTAGGAACGCTCTGCCATCTGTTGAAAATATTTGGAAACTGCAAAAGGTTAGAGAACCAAGGAGTATTTAGCACGGAATAATATACCTCCGTGATCACAGGAAGTGTATACTCTGGCTTGACAGGTAGTAATCGAACATTGCTGTATGCAGTGACATTGCTAAGGATGAAAATCACATATCAGAATATTAATGAAAGTGTTAGTCGCTTAGCAACCCTGTAAGTGCAGAATGTATTGCGGGCTAGGGTAAGCCTTCGCCTGCAATTATTGGAGTGATCATTATATGATTTGATTTTATAAGTTGGCTGAACTTGGAGACCTATCAGTATCTCATGATTACCGGGCGAGTTGGCCGTGCGCGTAGAGGCGCGCGGCTGTGAGCTTGCATCCGGGAGATAGTAGGTTCGAATCCTACTATCGGCAGCCCTGAAAATGGTTTTCCGTGGTTTCCCATTTTCACACCAGGCAAATGCTGGGGCTGTACCTTAATTAAGGCCACGGCCGTTTCCTTCCAACTCCTAAGCCTTTCCTCTCCCATCGTCGCCATAAGACCTATCTGTGTCGGTGCGACGTAAAGCCCCTAGCAAAAAAAGTATCTCATGATTCACCCGCAGATAATTTGGGAGGGATTAAAACAAAAATGAAGCAAATCGGTCCAGTAGAAAACTCTTTTAATATATAGATTTTTTTTCCTTATGTGAATGCTACGAAAGAGAGAGTTTTGCGTGGAAAAGTCATATGACAGAGTATGGGTGGGGGTGGGGGGTATGAGGGTAGACATGTATTGGTTATACTGAGGGATTTTGGGATCGAGAGTGGCTTATTACTGGCAATCAAAGGCATCTGTGTTAATCGAGCCACAGTGAGAATTGATGATATAAAGAATTCTTGGAACAGTTATTGTTCACAGTTTACACGGATCAGTTTACTGAACGGTATAAAGTGTCAGGGAGGGATTCAGCTGGATAAGCAGTTTCGCTCCCAATGGCAGCCTGAGCTCAAAGCCTGAAATGTAATAGCCTATCTCGGAGCTTGAATAAAAGAGGTAAAAAGAGGTGCAACACGTTAGATATTAACTTTAGATTTTCCAAGCCTGAAGTAATGTCTGTTGGGAAAAACCTAATAGAATTGAATATTTCGCGGGAAATTAAAGAATGGAACAAGTACTTACGATGTGTATTTTTCCAGGGTTTTAGTAGAGGGAGTGAAATCGAACCCAGGTGTAGCTGAGTTAATGCAGTGAGTTCGCAGTATTCAGTAAGAGAGAAGCGAGTTCTCAGTCGAAAGGTCGGTAGATGCAGAGAGGGTTCCGGCCCATAAGTGGCTACGGTTGGTCCGTGGTCCAACAGCTCGGCACTCCAACCGGCCAACCGAGCAGAGGAGGGGTGGACATGACTCTACCATGGCCCTTTCGCCTCTGTGTTCGGGAGACGTGAAAGGTCTCACGGCTTGTCCCCACCGTCGGCTGTCCTGAGAATGGTTTTCCGTGGTTTTTCATTCTTCCTCACTAAGGCGAATGCCGGGCAGGCCACGGCCGCCAACTCCCTTCTTCTCCGAGCGTCTCCTTCACTGAAACAAATCTCCCGGATTGAGAGACGGCGTTACTGTCTAAGAGACCCGCCTCCCCTTCAGGGGAGGAATGAAAACATTTTATTATTATTATTATTATTATTATTAGTAGTAGTAGTCAGACGAAATTGTCTTTGCGTTGGGCTGTTTTCAGACCGACTTTTACGTACGGGAGTGATAGCTGAGAGGATTTGGGATATCTTGTTCGTAAGTTGGAAGTAACATGCCTGAGAGTAGCAATTGGGAACGAAGGCAGATTGGTGCTCGGAATGAGGAGATAGAGAGTTAGTTAAGGATGAATTCGATGGACGAAATGGTGCGTATGGGCATCGCAGAGAAGCAGGAACGGGAAGAAATAAGGTGATGATCAACATAAGTTTTCAGTTCTACTACTGCAGAACCAGTAGCTTCACATGTGTACTTTCCTACCTCTCCATCACTGCTGAGAATATTCTTATTTCTAAACACAGGTATTGCTTCAAAGTGACCCTGTAGAGCGCCTTTGCAGTAAATGCAAACGTACTTACACCGAGCAAGTAGCTGTATGGTTTGGGCCACGTAGCTCTCAGCTTACATTCGGGAGGTGGTGGGCTCGAACCCCTCTGTCGGCAGCCCTGAAGATGGTTTAGCGTGGTTTCCCATTTTCAGACCAGGCAAATGGCGTAGCTGTAGCGTAATTAAGACCACGGCCGCTTCCTGCTCACTCCTAGCCCTTCCCTATTCCATCGCCGCCATAAGACCTATCTGTGTCGGTGCGACGTAAGAATAAAGCACCTTTCCCCAAAAAGAAAGGGAAAGAGGCTTAATGATGAGAAATGTAAACCCGTTATTTTTAAAGTACAGTTTACGGCAAATTATTTAAAAACACCCGTAATATTCAGTAATATATATTTCCTTGCCAACTTTGGTATCATTCCAGCCCCATACGAAAAAATAGCAGTGATTTCCTTAAGACTGGCGTTCTGTGATGCAGTTGTGCATTTACTGATTACTTGCTTTTTTTGGAAAAGTCATTTTATTGTTTTCGAGTAAAATATTTCTCATGTAACTGACATTTTCCCGTCAATGTATGTAATGTATGCAGTGCCGTAGATAGGACATTTTCTAGGACATTTTCTTGGATTACTACTACTACTACTACTACTACTACTACTACTACTACTACTAATACACACTTTATATGTACAGTGTTCCATTTAAATGCAATTTCCGGGTATTTTAATAGTAATAATAGTAATGCTATTTTAAATGGATATTTTTGCAAATTGTTTTTATTGTATTATTTACCTTCGTACAAATAATAAATGTACCTATTTATACTAATGCGTACAGATGTCATCTACGCGCTATCTACGCCACTGTATCTATTAATTTATCTGGTCGTGTCGCTTGGCAAATTTTTGAATATATTGTTAGTGGCTATTTCATTTTGACATGCATGATACCGTGCCATTTGTTTTCAAAGCGCAAAGTAATATCCGATGTTGATTTCAGGCGAAGGCTCTGGGTCGCGTGCTCTTCGACCAGGTGTGTAAACAACTGCACCTGTTGGAGGCTGATTACTTCGGACTGGAGTATCAGGAAGCCAATGGAACTAAGGTATGTCATTTTTTATCAATTTTCAGATATTTTGTGGTGCATACATAGCTCGAATATATTTTACGAGTTTTGGTATGCCTACTCCCACCCAGGACCGAGTTATCTCCTCCTTGGATGATGATGATGAGAAAAGAGAATTCTAAGGAAAATTATGAATGGGATTCATTAGGGAGAACTACATATACATATTGCGACCAGAACAAGATTTGTACAAAACATCAGAAAAAATAGGTGATGCTTCCAGAAAAAGAAGATTAAGATACTTCGGTCACCTGTACCGAATGTACCAAGACAGATTAATAAAACACATTTTTGAACACTGCGCAAATTAAAAAAAAAACCATCGTTTTTCAAAGAAGCAGAAGAAGATTTGGAAGTACTCAACATCTAAAATACAAATTGCAAATAGAAAACAATTTAGGAAATCATTATTGATGTTAAATTTTTGGAAGACAAGAATAAGAAATCTGTTTTATGTGGTTCTAAAATGGCCTAATCGAATGGATAATAATAATAATAATAATAATAATAATAATAATAATAATAATAATAATAATAATAATAATAATAATAATAATTCGGGAAAAAACTCGTCAGACGCTACATCTCGGAGCGTCACTTTGTTTGGATCAGAAACATGGACACTGAGTAAAATTCAAAGTATATACCCGGAGAGTTTTAAAATATGGTGCTGGAGAAAGATGGACGGACATGGTTTATTTATTCATTTTCGGAAGGCTTTAGTGCCGGGAGTGACGGAGGCTCACTTGGTACAGGTCTTTGTATTTAACTCCCGTGAGCGACCTGCGCGTCTGAATGTGGGTTGATAATGGAGTGTAGGGTAAGGGGGAAATGCGGTGTCGGCACTTGAGCTACTCCTGCCTTATAGCACGAAGGGTTCTGCGCAAGGCTTAACATCACCTTCCGACGGACGAATTACCATCAACAGGTCATTTGCCCTCACTCCACGTGAGCACTGCGGAGAGGTTTGGTTTTGAATCCAGGCCTTTGACATCCAATCTACTGATTAGAAATTATATACCATCACCTCTCCTACCCTGCCAGCCAACTTTCTGGTAGTGATATATATAATATAACCACGGTGTTGGACCATAGAGACTTAATTAATAATCATGATCGCCAGGTGGCTAGTGAGAAGGTAATAGCGTAGCACCGAAATAAAAGGTTTAGTAGTAGTTTTTGTTAAACCACAATTTGAGAACATTAACCAACGAACTCAGTTGAGATTTTCTGCGTTAATCCAGGTTCTTTCCTTGTAGCATTTTCATCAAGTTATCCGATTTCTTCGCGGAATGGTCAGCGCATTGGCCCTTGTGTCAGAGGGCCTCGGGTTCGATTGCCGGTTGGTCAGGCTGTTTGTGTTCAGGTTCAGTTGTTTCTGGGAAAAGTGCATGTATGAGGAAACTAAATGCCATGCACTCGTAAAGTTTGGAGAGACTGTGCATGTAGTGCCGACCCCAATAAATTGAGAAAGAGGGCAGGAATAATAATGATGATGATAATTTTCCGTGCCAGGCCTTTTGTAGCCCCCTTCGGTGCTTCTTGGAAGGGGCTAGTGAGTCAACCGACCGGAGAGCTCGCGGCTGGCCTGGAGGGCATGGCCGGCCTTTCCGTGTGTTGTTCTCTTCGTCTGGTTTCCTTGTGTGTTTCTGGAAGGTGCAGCGAGAATGTTCAGTCTCTATACACATCCCAAATATCCCAATACACATCACCTGAGCCATAAGAAGGAGCGTAGCCGTGAACGGTCAGTCAGAGTTGGATTTGGTGTGTCGGGGTTTGGTGACTGGGCTTAGGGCGACTGCAGTGTTGGCTGTTGCTAGTGCCCGATTGGAGTCTGAACGAGGAGTTGTTACGTCAGAGTGTCAAATGAGTAGCTGGACTGGGGTAGCTGTTGGCTGCCGTTAGTGTCCTACCGGAGTCAGCGTTTCGTCGGATATGGAATGGAATTTTGTATGTACTTCTGTGGACTGAGAACTGTCGTAGAGTCAGCGATTATAATTGGATCAGTGTTAATGATTGTTGTTGAGGAGTATTGTCCTCCTGTTTAACACTCTTGATCTGTTGCTGTTTAGTTGTCAGTGTTAAGTTGTTCAGACTGTTTGACTGTGTGAATTATGGGAATTTCTCTTCATTCGAACCAAGGAACAGTCATTGTATGTTGTGTGCTGTATTCATACCTAGCTGTCTGCACGCACCTGGGAGTTGCAAGTGCAAGTGAATGGCCTGTCGATCAGGATTACTGCCCTCCAGGTAGCTCCAACGAGGTGGAGCACCTGCTGTGTGAAAAGAACAGAGACCTGTAAATAGCCAGCGATTAGTATGTGTGATCATTTATGATTAAATAGAATTTTATGTGTGTGTGTTCATTTATTGGGTGATCCTGAAATAAATGAGAGTGATAAAACATGCTCTGTTCGTAACAATACTAATAATTTGCATCAAGTTATATTCGGGTTATGTTGTTGAGCACTGAAAACCAGGTTGAGTAACTCAAAATTATATAGATATTGATTGCCATAGGGATCCTGAAATGACTCAATTGGTGGGTTCGATCCTGGCCCAGTCCAGTGGTATATGAAGGTGCTCAAATCTGGTAGCCTTGAAACTAGTCCTCTTTGTAATCATTTCTGGTTCTATATCAACTCGTCTTTGCTACAATACTTCTAAGGAATTTCATCTCAGTCGCCTGCACTCTGCTCCTATCTCATGTTGTTGTTGTTGTTGTTGTTGTTGTTGTTGACATACATGCTGTATATGTCAATGTCAGTACACAATAGGTCGAATACAAAGCCTCTTTCATTGCTTTAGAACTTCTTGTGAACTTTTGTCTTAATTGGACGTCAAAATATATAGTATTGACTAGGAGGATTTAAATAGTTCTGTATAATTTTGTAAGGACTTCTTAGTTTCTCAGTACATCCCTTACACTTGGTGAAAGCAATTTCTTTCCAATCTCCTCGGTTATCTTCCCATATTCCGTTATTACAGTTCCCACATATTTTAAACTTTTCACAACTTCTATTAGTTTTCCATTTACTTGTACCTCCCCCTTCCTTCCTTTCTCTTGTCTTCACCACCGTTTTGTTGTTCTCGATGCTTATTCTCAATCCAATCCCTTCTACTACAGAGCAAGTGGCTGCGCAGTTTGAGTCGCGTAGCTATCAGCTTGCATTCGAGAGATGGTGGGTCAAACCCCATTGTCGGCAGCCCTGAAGATGGTTTTCCATTGTTTTCTATTTTCACACCAGGAAAATGCTGGGCTGTACCTTAACTTAATTAAGGCCATGCCTGCTTCCTTCCCACTCCTAGCCTTTTCCTATCCCGTCGTCACTATGAGACCTATCTGTGTCAGTGCGATATAAATAAAAAGCAAACACGCCTCGTTTATTGCCTTGTTCTTGTACTTCCATTTTATTTTCTCGCCTTATCACTATGTTATCAGTAAACAGTATGGCCTTTGTTGTGTTACTTCCTATCTTCTGTTTTTCACGTTTATGGATTTTATTAATTCTCCCTAGAACCTTTTTAATGGGCACATCGCCCTGCCGTTTTTACGGACCGCCCGTCTAACATAACCTAGATGTGTACTAGTTACATAATATATGTTTGAGTCGGGTGTCCAAATTAAAATGTAAATACTGTAAAACTGTTTATTTAAATGATAAATCCTCATTATTGTCAGCATAATTGCATCAGTTACATCACAATTTAAATGTCTAGCTTGACTACATGTAGTGTGCGCGGGAGGTGCCTGGATTAGCGTGGAATCACACGCAACCACTCCATTTCACATGACGCTGCAAATCCATATGGCACTGCACGGCAACCGAGTGGTAAGCACCAGTGTTACATGATTATGAACAAGCAGAACACTAGAAGTTCAAAATACTCTGTTATTTTTGGTTCGTTGTAATAACACTAAAATACTTCAAATTTGCAGTTAATGCTTACTTGTCTGTTATTGTTAATTTCCTGAGGGGAGCAAATTGAAATTGTATCACATTTATTTTTTACGTACAGTAGTATTCCCCACCCGGGTACTCATTTCTGCCACTCGGTTGACAAACATTTGTGGGAGAACACTGTTATTCAAAGTCCCATTTCCACATCAGACTATTTTGTTCCCCCTCTCTTGGTTTTTACATTACTAACATTTTGTTTTGCAGCACAAAACTTTTATCATTTGCACTTCGGCTCTCTCTAGTTGTTTTTTTTTTTTTTTTTCCCTCAGCACCTATTGCAACTTTCTCTCCTGTGGAAACGTATGAAGTTTGGAACTGCAATAAATGACCTGGTTACTGAGTTGATGGAATCACATGATAAATGATAATTGTTGCTGTTTTCTTCCTCCTGCTCTTACTATCTTTTCATGTGTTGACAGTATTGGCTGGACCTGGAGAAGCCTCTGTGCCGGCAGGTGGGACTGTCCCTGGTGGACACACTGCTGAGGTTCTGTGTCAAGTTCTACACACCAGACCCTGCTCAGCTGGAAGAGGAGTTCACTCGTTACCTCTACTGCCTGCAGATCAAGAGAGACTTGGCGCAGGGCTTGCTGCAGTGCAACGACAACACAGCGGCCCTCATGGCTTCCTATATAGTACAAGGTGTGTGTCTTAATCGAGCGAGTTGGTCGTGCGGTTAGGGTTACCCAGCTGTGAGCTTGCATTAGGGAGATAGTGGGTTTGAACTCCACTGTTGGTAGCCTTGAAAATGGTTTCCCGTGGTTTCCCATTTTCACACCAGGCAAATGCTGAGGCTGTACCTTAACCCATTGAACCCTGCATATTTGTTGAGTTGAAACTGCATTGGACGGAAATATAGTGACACTTTATACGATGAAAAGCTTCTTTCTTACAACAGCATTGAAGATTTAAATTTACATGAAAACGGACGGCATTCACACCACAAACCGCGGAACTAGGAATACATTAAATATATTTTATTTTTACATTACGGGTCCATACTCAGTCCATCTGCTGAGCTGTAACCCGATCATCTCCTTGCACATCCTCTTCGATTGCCACATGTATTTGTTCATCAGGATCATTACTCACACTATTACTAATACTACTACTAATTTTACTAAAAAAATTACATTCCTAATCATCACAGCTTTCGAAAAGGGGTTATATATTGGTAACTTTCAGTTATTTACTGGCACCCATCTTGTTTAAAAGTGAATATCAAAGTTCAGAGACAGCCCACTTCAAACTAATATTACCAAGCACACTATCAATACATAGCAAAGAGCATATAACATTGGAGAGGAAGAGTCTCTACACAAATCACAAATATATTCACTCTGCCATCCCTTGAGGAATAATTGAATTACATAGTAAAGGGAGACTGTGGATCAGTTCCGTGTACTGGCATTTGGGCCATCAAGACGAAGCACGGAACGGTTCCGCGGCTTGGGCCCAATGAGTCGATTAAGGCAACAGCTGCTTCCTTCCCACTCCTAGCCCTTTCCTGTCCCATCGTTGCCATAAGACCTATCCGTGTTGGTGCAACGTAAAGCAACGGGGGTGGGGGGTACCCTTATGATTAACCCTTTATTAGGGTGACCTGGTATTCACTCAATATCTGGGCTAAATGTACACAGAAATAACTGCTTATAAATGTGAGAATTATTCAGTATATAACTGTAGGTAAATGCTCATTTAATTTTTGTATTTTTAATAAGAAAAACTGATTCTTTTTTCATTGTCATCTGGGTTAATAATAACCTGTAAGCTTTTCAATCTGTAGAAGCACGAATTGTAACAGATAGAGCACTATAACATACATGTAAAATAAGACTTTAATAATGGAATGACATGTTTCATTTGCAAGAATATTCTCAGATTCTAACAAATCACTGTTAAACATGTGCATATAAATGGGCAACATTGTTAACGTTGTGTAAACTTGTCAGTGATTGTGAAAATGAAAACCCACAGCCTGTTTCCAGTTGTCCCTGCGACAAGAATAGGAATTTTCCTGGCCTCCGAAGCCTGTCACACTCTTCTGGGGCAATGAATAATGACTGACAGATAATGAAATGATATGAAAGATGACAGGGAAACCTGGAGTACCCAGAGAAAAACCTGTCCTGCCTCTGCTTTGTCCAGCACAAATCTCGCACGGAATGATTTGGATTGAACCACGGAACCCAGCGGGGAGAAGCCGGCGTATGCCGGCGTACTGCCGCCTGAGCCACAGAGGCTCTCAGTGATTGTGAATGGGCGATATTATGAGCAAGTGTGATAAATTATATGAATGTTGAAGTCTGTAATAGATTTGAGAAAGGTTTTTGTACTTAACTTAAATACAGGTCTGGTTCCACAAGTCTGTTATCTCCAGTGTGCATACCATGGGAGTGCATGAATCTGTCAGTTGGCTGTTACGAGTGCCAGGCAGACGGTGTACACTCATTTGCACAGTTCCCACAGAAATTTGGCGAAGATGGGGGTGACAGTGCTGAGGTTGATTTGGACAAGTTGCGCCTTGTCTGCGATAGAAGACTAGTTCTGAGACTGTGTCACTCAGTATGATAATGCTTCCTGCCATAAAGTGGGATCTAGTTTTGAGTGGTTTGTCGATGATAAGTTTCCGCAAATGGACTGTCCACCCCAAAACCTCGAACTGAATCCTGTTGAACATCTCTGAGATGACCTGCAACAGTGATTTCGCTCCAGCTCCTGATGACCCTCATCACTAATTGAATCATGACTTGTTAAAAGGGTATAAGTCCATAGAACCTAATTTTTAGAGACATAAAAAAACATTATTTGCCAACCGGTTAATTTTCTTCTTGTAAATTGCACTATTCTCATGATTCAAACGATAACGTATAACACGTAGGATATAAGTTCTTTAATTTTAATGCAATTTTACATATAGATTATAGTGTTTAAGTACATAGACTTAAGTCCTTTTAACAATTCATTCTTGAATATTGTTAGTATATGACACAGTTTGAAACCATACACATGTAAATAGTTTCATTACGCTTGTTTTTTAAACATTAATACGACTGAAGTGACATAGGCACACTTTTTACAGACATGTGACAAATGGTAAAAGTACTTATTAGGTTCGTATAAAATGTCATTTACAAGGTATTAACCCCTTAACTGGGTTTGGTGCTTAAAGGCGTCAACAGCTGTTGCACGAGTGTTGGGTTTGACGCCTTTAGGCGTTCTTGTACTTCTAAATGTGTTCTTACATAGGGTTAGCTGCCTATAGGCGTCTGGCTATTCTTAATCACTTCTGGCATTTACTATCGTAATTTAAAACTAATTCATACATATTAGATGTGATTATTGCTGTCCTATTCATTTTTATCCGGTCTCACGCCAGTGGGGTAGTTCACGCCTAGGCGGCAGTCCGACAGCTGTCTCTTGTTGCCTTGTACGGTTTGCGCCGAATTCTTCGTAAATAATTTATTTGTGTATATGTACATTGAAATTAACTAAATTTGCGAGTTGTTGTCGTTGTCATTGTTGTTACAATACAGTTGTTCTGCGAACTCCGTTGTCCGTGTTCTGATAACTTTTTGTAAATTGGCCTGTGTATGGTGGTAAACTGTTCCGTGTGACGTGAACATGCCTTGGTTAGGAAAGACGTTGAATTATCTGTGAACCCGCCGACCGGAAGAAGGAATCGCTCAAGAAAACGTTGTTGTGTGCCTGTCAAACCAGACGCAATGGGAAACTGTCTACTGCTGTGAGGAATGTGACGTGGCACTTTGTGCTTGCCCGTGCTTCCGTATTTACCACACTGTGTGCAATTTCTGAATGACATATGAACCAGAAAGTATGTAGAATCTATTGATGCATATCTGAAAACTTGAAAAATGTCATCATAATAATGAAAGGAACATTTTTTAAATTCACTTTTGTATGAACACACTGTGTATATATGTGTATATTTATGGGCTTACAAGAAGAACGGTAATAACATAATGCTATTGAATTTCTACTATATCACTAATAATTTAAATAAATCAAGTAAAATATATTTTCCTGTTGAGTATTTACATCTGCCGCACGCTACTGTACCCATTCGAAAAGTGCACGTTGTGCTGAATAATTACCCACTGGCTGGTTGACATTATGAAACTATTCCCCAGTTAAGGGGTTAAGACATCAAAGGCTAACTACTTGAGAAGTCATGAGCATGACAATGTTCTTGTTATTTATTATTATTTGTCTAAGTCACTAACATCACTCCCTCTGTCTTCATTGTTTCACTGCAGAATCTCCTGGTAAAATGTTTCTCCTTCTGTACCACAAGGAATGTACGATAGCACCTGTTAAATATCAGCTAGTTTTTTCTATTGATGGAAACCCTACCGTGTGTGTATGCTAAAGTCTTAGGAAGAGCTATTGCCTGTACTCCTGGCTGTGCAAGTGACAGGCAGGACTGCTGATGTATGGAGAAGTAACTACACACATATCTGCAGAGTATTTGAACTACTCCATGTACTCTGTTGGTTTGAAGCTTATCTTCTCAGAATGTGGGACAGAACTTTTCATGGTTTCCAGTGATATTGTTGTTTTCCTAAATCCTCTTAACACTTCATCTCAGAAAAGCATCTTCAATATTTTGCTGCAGGATTCCAAGACTAAAGTTGTTTTAACAAAACATTGTGTATTGAGGTCTGTAGATCTTATATTGATACTTAAAATCGCTAAAAACAAGTCATGATTCAATTAAACTTGCTACAGCACTGCAGAAAGAATGGTCTGGTATCACCTGGAGGCATTCCGTAATATGGTATAAAGTCCCCACCGCAGATTTCATGCTGTAGTAAAGGCCAAACTCATATTAATGTTGTCTGCTGGGTATATCCAAGGCAAAGAAATTGTTTAACAGATTTATGTTTCTTTCATTTAATGAGTGTATTGATCAAGGCGGATTTAAATAAACTATTATAAATAGTTATATTATACATTGAGACCAGTCAATACGGACCAAACACAATATTAACCTATCATGGTTAAGTTTATTAACAGTGAGTATGCCAGCCAGGCAAAGAAATTGTTTAACAGATTTATGTTTCTTTCATTTAATGAGTGTATTGATCAAGGCAGATTTAAATAAACTATTATAAATAGTTATATTATACATTCACGATTAGATCGTGTATCTTGTAAATCAGTCATAAATATTTCCATCGTAATTCACTCAATCATCATCATCTGCAGTTTCCAGCTGTTGGCCGGGTCTGCTTAATTCACTCAATATGTATTTTAATTTTTCCAAGTTATGAGTCTTGTCAAATATTTTTGAAAGATGAGTAAGCATGGTATTGCATGGTTCATTTTTCCGTTTTATGTTCAGCACCGTGGAGCTCCTTTTATCTTCTTTCTTTTCTTGATTTCTTTCCAGCGGAGTGTGGCGATTATGTGGTGGAGGATTATCCCGACCATACGTACCTTTCCACCTATAAGTTCGTACCTAATCAGGATCCTGAGTTGGAGCGACGCATCATGGAGAATCACAAGAAGCATGCGTAAGTAAATGAGAGCCCTGGAGTATGTTGGCAGAATTATTCTTTTTTATATGTGTAATTCCAGTGAGACTCTTTTCTTTGCTGGACTGAGTAGCTCAGACGGTTAAGGTGCTAGAGTTCTGAGCCCAAGTTGGCAGGTTCGATCCTGGCTCCGTCTGATGGTATTTGAAGGTGCTCAGATATCTCAGGCAGTGTTCTCCCCAGAAATTTTCGTCAGCCGGGTGGCAGAAATAAGTGGCCGGGTGGGGAATACTACGTAAAAAATTAATATGAGAAAATTAACAAGAATATCACACAGGTAAATATTAACTGCAAAATTGAACTATTTTAGTGTTATTATCACGAACAAGACATAAGAGTATTTTGAACATCTATTGTTCTACTGCTCGATCATAATCATGTAACATGGGAGCTTAGGCCTGCCACTTGGTTGCTGGGCACAGTGTATAGTGCCGTACGGATTAGCGACGTTATGCGAAATGGAGTGCTCGCATGAGAGTCCACGCTAATAGACACTATGTGATGGTCAAGCTAAACATTTGAACTCCGATGTAACAGGTGCAATTATGCTGACAGTGATTAAGATTTATCATTTAAATAAACAGTTTTACAGTATTTACATTTTAATTACCGGGTGAGTAGGCCGTGCGGTTAGGGGCGCACAGCTGTAAGTTTGCACCTGGAAGATAATAGGTTCGAACCCCACTGTCGGCAGCCCTGAAGATGTTTTTTTTGTGGTTTCCCATTTTCACCCCAGGCAAATACTGGGGCTGTTCCTTAATTAAGGGTATGGCCACTTCCTCCCACTCCTAGGCCTTTTCTATCCCATCGTTGCTATAAGACCTATCTGTGTTTGTGCGGCGTAAAAAAAAAATGGAGCACCCAATTACTTGAATATGTATTAATATTATGTAAGTAGCACGTACCTACGTTATGTTAGCCAGGCGGTCTGTAAAAAAAGCCATGGAAAAGGTCCTAGGGAGAACACAGTCAGGCTTCAGGCTCATGGCAATAGATTTACTGGCTTGTAAAAGAAGTCCTTTGAGACATGATTCCAGCACCTCGACGTTTCCAGAAACCGTAAAAGTAGTTCGTGGGCATAAAACGAAAAATATTATTATTATCTCTGTTTTACAGTTCCTTTTTTCAGATCAGCTGACATGCTTTCCTCCTGGTACTAGGATAACATGAACTAGGAAAGAGTCAGGAAGACATGTTGCTGTCATTTGAATGAACCATAGGTTTTTTTTTTTCCCAGGAGCTATTGCGTCTTGTAAAGCACTCGCAAATTTTCTCTCAAGTTTTGGTTGTGTTCCAGAGAATCATGTGGTGACTCTCAGTGTAGTAAGATTTTTGTCTGTATCCCTGTCTGCAAAGAATTTGAAACAGACTGTCATTCCTGATGTTTTCAGTAGCGTTGAGCAGTGCTAACAACAATATAATGCTGTGAATATTGTAGTTTTCTGCTGATGTGGTGAATAAGTTTGATCAAACAGAACAAACATGAGTTGTATTGAGATTTCACTGCATTTACACAAGTATATAAACATAAAGATACACGTCTTCCGAAGTTCACAGTCACAGTTATTTATATCAAGGTGTGAAAGCCAATGAAGAGCTTCATCTGTCATGCTGTTCAGGTCTTCTGTCTTGTCTCTGAATGCACCGAGAAGGCACTGTGGTCGACAGTCTGCAGTCCTTCCATCCCCAGTTGTTGAGAGTTGTATTACATCTACCGTGAGCAATTGTCGCTCCACTACCGTCTCGTTAGATGGAGTCCAGCCGGTCGCTCCCAGGCGTTTCTTTGATGTGATGGTGGAGTAGCAAGAATAGCCACTTTCGTTTCCAGGCATCTGATTTGTTGAAAGAGCCTTTTCTTTAAGTGTGCAGTTTTCCATGTTTTTATCTCAAGTGAGGGACATAGATCTTCTATTGCAGATGCCTTTGCGTAGTTTGCCCGCCATTTCAATTGTGTTGAATGAGGATGCGAAGGCTTCTTTCTCAGAGTTGTTGGGTTTAATCCATTTGTCTAGGTACCGTACTTGAACTTTTTTGTCCATTTTATTTTCCTCTCTCCCACCTCCTCTGTGGGTGAGGGCGGTAGAATAACACCCACGGTATTTCCCGCCCATAGTAAGAGGCGACTGAAAGGGGTTTCAGGGGCTCTTAACTTGGGAGTGTCAGATTCCTAACTTTCATCTACCCTATCTGACCTCCCTTGGTCAACTCTTGTTCTTTTCCAACCCCGATAGGTATCGAGGGTTAGGAAGCCTTTCATTCCGACATACTGTGCATTAGTGTTACGTAAAGGATGGTTGCCTCGTTGTACTTCCTCTTAAAATAAAAATCACCACCACAACCGCTCTCCCACCTCAAAGTCCTGGGCACTGGGTGTATGTTCGTTTTCTCTTGAAAAGGAGATCTGAAGGTGTATGTGTACCGCTTGTCTTTGGAGCAGATTTGTTTGTGGACTGTGTCCACAGATCTGCAGATGGTGATGGATGATGATGATGATGATTTTATTATTATTTACATTTTCTGGTCTTCATTGGATCATTTTAGTTCTTTTTGTAAAGAGGGTTTTTAAGTTTCTGGTCAGCCCATTACTACTTTATTCTGTTGGATCTTTACTTACTTTCTTTATCTGAAATCACTCCTCCCATTTTCTGTCCGTTGATCTTCGTTTATAGTCTAGTTTGGCTGCGAGTTTCTTGATTTTGTCTGTTTAAAAAAAAAAATCTTTCATTGTAATTTGTAGTTCCTTGATTTCTGTAATCCATCTAATGTTGCTCTTACTGTTCCATAACTTTTCTATAATTCTCCTGTTACTCTACTTAAATTCAAGCTAGATTTAGTAAAGAAAATATATTGCTGATCACTGTTAGAGAATAATTTAAGTGGAAAAAGTTAATAATACTAAGCAACTCTTGAATAATTGGGGAATTTATGAAGACATTAATAATATTAAATGCTGATTTTTTAATTAATATTGTTACTGCTTAAATAACTCCTCCTATGCTCATCCTTGTTTTCTAAAAATATTTTCCGCCTTGAGGTATTACTATATTATCATACAAATACCTTTCATTACTTTCCAGAGGTCAGTCTCCAGCCGAAGCCGATCTTAACCTGCTGGAGACTTCTCGACGTTGTGAGCTCTATGGTATGAAGATGCATCCTGCTAAGGTTTGTAGAGTTATATGGATCAATTTTATGATGTATGAGAATTTGGAAATTATCGTAATATTACAGTACAGTAAACTTTTGGTAATATCCAACCAAAAGTGTACACTTTTGAGAATCTTCATGTGAATGAAGATGATGGTTTTCTGTATAAATAAAATTATTTTACTTGTTGGGGCAATAGCCCCAATTTATTGAGAATGAACATATTTCAACCAAGTGAGAAACCAAAAAAACTGATACTTGTTCTTCACTAAAGTCAACAAAGTAGCCTGGGTGTTTGCTGTAACAGTATTTTTATGCGTACGATGTTCTTTGTTTCCATGGATGTTGTTATACGCTGACGTTGTCGTGCTTGCTAATGAAACATATAAGGGCCTCGAACAACAAATGCAAGAGTGGAAGATGCATCTCGTAGAATTTGGGATGAAATTTTGTACGGACCGAATTATAATTTCATTTATGCAGATATGTGTGATATGATTTTAGGGTAGAATATTTTCTTACCTTCTTCTGTTACCTAATGATGAGTATAGGAAAGGAGCAAACAAGTGTCAAATCAAGTCGGAGAGAAATGGGGTGGGAGAGAATAGGAAAGGAACACATATATTAGGACGAATACAATGGCAGGTCAGTGTGTGAAGAGGGAGTAACAGAAAGAGGAGACAAGGGCAAATGTGGAAACGCAAGAGTACAAGGGCAATCTCCACATTGGCTCTCTCCTCATCAATCCCAGTTCTTTTACATTTGTCTCTTGTCACCCCACGACAAGCTCTTTTCTGCTTCCTAGCTTCATCAGGAGAGCGGGCGTCAACACTCATTGAGGAGCTTCTTGACAGATCTTCAGTCTTCATGTGGGATAAGTGTAGGCTAGGAAGAAAACACACGACAAGAAGAGGTGTCCAACTAGGGAGTTCTCTTTCCCCATTGCTCTTCATTTCACTAATGGATACTATTATAAAGGAACTCAAAGGAGTAGATAAGGAATACCTTAAAGCATTTGTTTTTGCTGATGATGTTTCCATTTGGGGAGAAACTGAGAGGAGACTGGATCTTTGGAACACCAAGTTTAAAGAATGTGAGTTAACTGTGAGCAAGAGCAGAACAGTGGTAATGAAAGTTAGCAGGAAAAATACACATTGTAACCTCACCCTCGAGGGAGAGAAGATTGAATGTGTGAATACCTTTGAATATCTGGGGAGTACAATATCATATGACGGAAGTGCCAAGAACAAAGTGTTAAACAGGGTGCAAAAAGGATCTAACTTCTTCCATCAAGTATGGAACATAGTATTGGATAAGGGAGTTCGTCAGAGGGCTAAACAGACCTTGTTTAAGACTTATCTCTTGCCCATCATGACGTATAGTCTGGAGAGTTGTGTCATACATAAAAGAGAAGTAAGTCAGCTGCAAGCTGTTGAAGTGAAGTTCCGTAGATCAGCTGTACAGAAAACAAGTAAGGAGAGAATTAGGAATGATCAGATACGAAGAGATCTGCAGGTCAACCTGTCCGTGGAAGAAAGGCTGATTGTTACAAGGCTGAAGTAGCCAGGACGCGTTAAGCGAATGCATGTGACTTGAACACCAAGGAAGTATTTTGAATAGATCGTTCCGGAACGAAGACCAATTGGATGCCCTAGAAAAAGGCCGTTAGATCAGATGAGAGAAGATCTAGTGGAGAGAAGAGAAACATGGGATGCTGTAGAGAGAAAAGAAGCCTACCAAGACTGTAATAAATGGAGGCACTTCGTTCTTAAACGTCCTACCTGGCTCGCTGGAAGGAATTAATGATGATGATGAAGAAGAGGAAAGCCAGATTGAATTGGTTTCCAAGTGGGAAAACAAGGCTGGAAACATTTGGATTGCAGCTAAACCATGATAAAAAAACATAATACTGGAGAGTGGCATCCAGAAAAATGGCACGATGTTAGTCAATGATATCCCACTACCGAAAACATCTAAACACCAAATCAAATCCCATGGCGCAGCAGCCCTGAAGGGCTATGGCCTACCAAGCGATCACTGCTTAGCCCGAGGGCCTGCAGATTATGAGGTGTCCTGTGGTCAGCACGAGTCTTCTTGGCCGTTATTCATGGCTTTCTAGACCGGGGCTGCCATCTCACCATCAGATGGCTCCTCAGTTGTAATCACGTAGGCTGAGTGGACCTCGAACCAGCCCCCAGATCCAGGTAAAAATCCCTGACCTGGTCGGGAATTGAACCCAGTGCCTCAGTGTAAGAGGCAGACAGGCTTCCTCATGTCAAAGATCTACTGCACAGTCATCCGCCCAGTGATACTCTATGGGGTGGAATGTTGGCCTGCAACAAAGAGACATGAGCAGATCCTGCATGCAGCAATGAGGGCATGCTTAGTCGGATGATAGGAGTCGCACGGCTAGACCACACTAAGAACGGAGAGGTCAGGAACGCTCTTGGAGTTTCCCCGATTCTCAATAAGATGAGAGAAGCAAGACTCGGGTGCTATGGTCAAGTGGCTAGACTGGCGCAGTTTCTGTCGTGAAGCAAGTACTTGCCCTCCACATGGACGGACAGTTGTCTCCAGGCTGACCTAAAAAAAACAGTGGTGGACGGGTTGGCCTAAGATGGGAGCTGCAGGTGTTCATCCTGCCAACACTGAAGACCGGACAAAATGGAGGATGAAATGTGAGAAGGCAGACACTGCATAAGATGGGATGATTTATTTTATTATTCTTGTCGTATTTTTCTTTCTTGTTCTTAGTAATGTTGTTAATATTATCATTATTAGTTGCATTATTTAAGTGTAGTTGTTACTGGTATTAGTGTATTGGGCTAAGACCGGTTAAGTGCAAGAAAGGGAACACATCCTTAACTTTGTTGGGATAAATTATACATCCTATATCTTATAATCTAGTTGTACATTGTCTCTGGTAAATGATTCTCTTTGTTATTATTGCAAAATAAGAATTGTATTCTTTCAGGATCATGAGGGTGTGCCCTTGAACTTAGCTGTCGCACATATGGGCATCGTTGTGTTTCAAAATTTCACCAAAATCAATACCTTCTCGTGGGCTAAGATTCGAAAGATCAGTTTCAAACGCAAGCGCTTCCTCATCAAACTGCATCCTGAAGGATATGTGAGTAGATTCGTAGTGTTATTTTATTTAACAGTTAGATGTGATAATTTTTATTGTGCTTTATAATATCTAATTAATTGAAATTCTTTTATGAATTACTTGTAAATAGCTTAGTGTTATCAGATTATTTGAGTATTTTTTAAATATTGAAACATGTGTTTCCTTAAAAAAAAAATGTAATATATTTTTTGGTTCTTGATTCATTGGGTTTTACTTGTTTAGAGCAGTAGACTTGTGCCAATTAATCCTCTGCCACATTAATGAACACCTCTTCAGGTAGAATTTTCTTAACCTGGTAGGCTAATGGGGCGGTACCCGAGTGATAAAAATATAGAAGAAGCAGGACACGTTTTATGGTCTTTTGGCCCATAATTGGCTTTGTCGGAGCGGGAAATGGGTGTCTTTTATTCAACACAACAGATTTCATCACCATTGTCAATTTACTGGACCCAGTTTGTTAGCCTGCAATTATTCTCATGAAGATCTAGGAACCTCATCCAAGATCCTTTAAATTACTCTTAAATTCTAAGGAAAGTTTATGTGGCAGCTTGCAAATATTTTGGTGCGTGCAGATTATGATACTTCGATCAATGACTTTTAAGAGGACAAGGTTTTAAACCAGGGAGTATTTTAAAAAACAGGTGATGATGCAACAAATTATAGTAATTTTGCAGTTCACAACAAAACAGACTTAAATCCTTGTTGTTATGGCACACATCAGTGACTTCATACCTCTGTGAACATCAAAGGCCGTACTTTACAAAATTAGGATACACAAATCTATACTGCAAGAATAGATAAGGGAGATTTGTTGAACCAAAAGTAGAAGATGAACAACATGGATTTAAGACGTGATCGATCCACTATTGACCTCATCTTTGCTAGTTGGATGATGTTTGAGAAAAGCTGGGGGAGGAATGAGCATATAATAGTAGGTTTTCTTGGCGTAGAGAAGGCTTATGATCACATCTTTTGTCAATTAATTTGGGATATATTATTTAAGATAGAGGTACCAGAAGACACTGGAGCACGAGTAGAACTAGTACTACCTATTTGGTCTGGATGGTTTGAGACAATAAGTGAAGTATAGCAGGGAAGCTGCTTGTCCCCATTGCTCTTTATAACCATTATGGATGAAATCATGAATATATTCAAGAAGAAACATAAGAATTTACATGTATTGGTGTTAGATGATGGCACAATATGGGGTGAGAGAGAAGATGAGACATTACAACTAAATTGGTGGAAAGAGGAAGTCAACAAGTTTGGATTTAAAATCAGTCAAATCAAAAGAGTATGCTTGGTATAATGATGGTGTTAAGAGGTCTGCACAGCTTCCTCGAGTTGACTCTCATTGGTGACCTGCGTGTCTTTAAAGATGGGGCCCTACCTAGGATGAGATCTGATGTTGAAGATGGCACAGACACCCAACAATAAAGTATCCCTGTTCCAGCCAGGAATTGAACCTGGAACCTCTCAGACCAAAGACCAGTTAATGAGTTAGCCACAGAACTGGGCAGTATGTATGCTTGGTAATGAGCAGAGGAAGTGAAGCAGTCAAACTGAGACAGTTGGACAGCATGACATTGAAATGCAGCACTTCAGATACCTCAAAGCATTCTGTTGGCCGACAACAGAGTTACATATGAAATTAGCAGCAGGCTTAAAGCACCTGCAACCTTCTACAGTTCTACTTCATGAGACAAAAGCTTTCCTCAAAAAACAAGGGTGTCACTTCATATGACTTTGACCTCTGGACTGGAAGCTACAACCCAGACCTGTGGTGGCAATCAAGAGGAAGGAAGTTCTTTAGGTGGAGCACGCACAATACCAGAATGGACAATGTTAGGAATGAATTAGTCTGCCTCAATCTAGGGTTGCATTAGTGTGTTTTTGATATTCTAGAAGAATGACTGTAATGGCTCAGCCATATTATGTGAATTGAATCTATAAGAATGCCCAATGCTTACTTTAAAAGTAAGGTTATTGGAGGCCTGCTTTAGTGGTGAAAAGCTGATCATAACACAATCATAACAGAGTGACAATTATGATAACAAGCACAGAGATGCGTTATTGCTTAGAATTGTTGTATTTTTAGAGGAAAATTTCAGAAGGGAAATATGATGGTGATTTGGAATTGTTATTTAAACAGGTCCTTTTATTTCCGTGAACTTAATTTAGGAATGTGATTGTGATTTTCCAAGGACCTTACACATTCTTTGGGCCTGAACATAGTTCATCTATTTCTTTTATAATTTTGCTTTGCAGCATTCTTTTTGATTTTGCTCCTTTTTGCTTTCCTGGAAAAAAAATGAATGATAGACTGTTAAGTTAACAATAATTGATGCATTTCATTGTTTGAGACTTATTTTCCAGTTTTTTTTGCAATTTATGGAAGAGAAACTGACCAAAATATTCAAGTGGGAATTCAAACTCTCTCTAAGATGTTTTGAAGAGATTACTGTCTGTATTATTTTTCCCTATATATTGCTTATTTAATTTTCTGTGATTCCTCTTTTCAGTTATTATGACATGTGTGTTCATTGTTGTTCTGTTAACTCTAACATTTTGCAGTTTTCAATGTTTTCTGTTCATAAATTCATTCCAGTGTTAAATGTTATAAATTCCTTAGAGAAGAACAATATTGTTCTTTATATTAGATTGTGTTATAAAGTTGATTTTAATAATTTTTGTCCAACTGATGGTGTGTGCCTCAAATTGTTTTTCATTTTGTTGTCTGAGATTGATTGTTTAATTTCTAATACATAATTTTTTTCCTTCCATTTTTCATGTGATTCCTTTGTTGGGTGACCCAGTCGGAGGTAAAATATTTTTGTTTTGCAATCTGGGTATCTGCAAGCGAGACTTCTAACCTTTGCTGCTAGCAGAAACACTCACAATCAATAGAGTTCTATTTTGTTTGGCTTCAGGTCGTTTGTTTAACCACAATTGATTGATTTGACTGCACTTGTAACTTGTTAACTGAGTATGTTGCATGTTGACTTTCGCTGCTAGCAGCATGTTGCTTTCACTTACGTTTTGTTTTTCTGTTAACATTTCACTGATTTGGTACATATGAAATTAATACATGACCTGTACTTGTTTTGATACTTGAAGAGTAAATTAACCTTTTCTTGTCATTCTCCATTTAAGAGCGGCTGCCCGCTGGCATTACAGTGTTTCCTGACAAGGGCATTTAAATCCCAATAGACGCAGCTTTAAAGAAAACAACATAGAAGTCAAATGAATAAAGATGTAATTTCTTTTGAATTTCTTTTTTAAATGATCAGTGTGTATACATTTGTGATGATGTCATCTGTTCAGTCGAATCCGACCATCGGCGATTCTATGAGCTAGCGATCTTCAAGTTGTCCTGTTCCACACTGCCTCCTTCATTTGGTCCAGGGTGAGGGTGGTGGTTGTTTTAATGGTGTCTAACCAATGAGTTTTCTGGCGACTTAGTCTTCTTGTACCGCTGTTTATTCCCCGCTCGATTGCTTTTTCCAGTGCAGCTGATCACATAACATGGCCGAAGTAGGTAGTCTCAGCTTCACCCCCTGCAGATGGGGGACGCACATGTAGAATACACCGCGGTATCCCCTGCCTGTCGTAAGAGGTGACTAAAAGGGGTATGATCAAATTAGAACCATGAAACTACTCGTGATTAGTACCACCACGCGGGGAACACCATGGGTCGCTTTTCCTTGCGCGTAGTACCACTATGTTAGGTACCAAATAGGTTTGTGATTAGTAGCAAATGAGAGCGTGATGGCTTTTACAGTACCTGTGATTAGTAGTACTATATGAACGACACCATGGGATGACGGAATCCATGGTTCTGGCTTGCCTATGATTAGTACCCACTACATGAGGAACAGCATGGGTTAGTACGAGTCCCTGTGGTTAGTACACTTAGGTGATGAACACCATAGGTTTGCGCTGCCTGTAAATGGCGCCGCAATGTGCGAAACACATTAGGTCTATAAAACATATGCGAATTTCATTACCTGTGAGTAGTACCATAATGTGTGGAATACCGCAAGTCTACGCTACACTTGATTAGTACCGCAACATAACAAATACCATGGTTCTACTCTTCTAGTGATAAATACCGTTATGAGGGGCCGATGACCTGGATTTTG